>NC_037674.1:45282340-45458364 GCF_003255815.1 Theropithecus gelada | reverse complement strand
TTTTGAGACAGAGTCTTGCTCTGTTGCCCAGGCTGGAGTGCAGTGGCCGGATCTCAGCTCACTGCAAGCTCCGCCTCCTGAGTTTACGCCATTCTCCTGCCTCAGCCTCGCGAGTAGCTGGGACTACAGGCGCCCGCCACCTCGCCCGGCTAGTTTTTTGTATTTTTTAGTACAGACAGGGTTTCACTGTGGTAGCCAGGATAGTCTCGATCTCCTGACCTCATGATCCGCCCGCCTCAGCCTTCGAAAGTGCTGGGATTACAGGCTTGAGCCACCGTGCCTGGCCCCAGCCCCTTTTTTCTATTTTTGTTGTTTATAAAATAATTGTGTGTTTTACAATCTACTGAGTCTTAGAGTTGATGAATTAATTATGTGTCTGAGCTTTGGCAGGTTTCTTCTGCTGAAGCTGTTTCCACATCTGTAAACCGAGGCTGACTGCACCTCCACACCAGGGCTGTCATGGAGACGAAATAAGATCTAATTGGAAGTGGAAAGTACTCGAATGTGGCAGACACTGGATGCATGAAAGTTGCCACCACTGTCAGTAGGGCAGCAAAGGTGACCTCATTTTACAGATGAGGAAACTAAGCCTCAAGGGGAGGCTTGACGGAAGTCCCACAGACACAGGCAGAGATATAAGATTTTCAAAAGACTCTCATCTGCGTCGTCTCCTCCAGTGTTTAGGATCACCAAGCCAGGAACGAGCGTGACTCACTGCGGGTGCAACCCAGGAGGCCCAGCCTCAGGAGGGACAGGGGCTGCTTCTGGGCACTCAGTGGCTGGTGAGCTTGGGCCCAGAGGCAACCAGCAGTGCCAGCCCTATTTTACGGGAAATCACTGCCAACATGCTGCCAATCATTTTAACTTTGACGTAGGATGTAGGTAAGGAAAATCAGGTGCTTGCAACCTTTCTAAAGAAAATATTGTGGGCTAGTTTTAACTCTACATATAAACTACAGTTTATATTATATCAGAATGAATGTCACAGGCTACATTCAGATATTTTTTAAAGAAAAATCTAATTTCTCCCTTGATCCCCTATTCCACTTTTAGCAGGACTGCCATTCAAGTTGATTGAAGGCTTTCCCTTTCTCGCCTTCTCCCAGAGGGTACATTCAGTTGAGGTGGAGAAAACATCACATCAAGGCATCCAGGGGCGCATGCCTGGCTCTCTGCCATCACCTGTCCACCCCGGCTGCCACTGGACTGGCCATTGCCCAGCTAGTCCTTGGCGACGGCCGCACCTTGTGGAGTGGTGGGGAGTCCTCATTCCTGCCCTTGGTCCACACTTGCATCTGCTCTCACATCCCACCACCCCAGACTCAAGGCCCCCCAGGTGTTCTGGCTGTCAGGACCATCAGATACACTCAGAAACATTCTGTTGTTTGCTACACAATACTGGGGGGATGAGGGCATGTGATGCAGCCTGGACCCCCAGGAGGTTACTTCCTGCCTGTCTATTGGTCCCTCACGATGCTGAATGCTGGGACTTTTCTATGGAGCTTCCAGCCTCCCCACGGGGTAGGGGTACCATCTCTCTTCTCTCTGATCCCCTAAACTATTGGAGATTCTATCATCCCCTCAACTTCAGAGCTTGAGGGGATGGAACGTGTAGGCAGGACCATTCCCAGGGATTCATACCAGCCTTTAACTCTCTTTCCTTCTAAGGACTTTTTTTTTCCTTTGCTCAGGGAGTCATTAATGTAGACTTAGTAGGTGGGAAAAAGTAGCTTAACAAACCATACACTAGTCCTCCTAAGTTCTGTGTGTCAGGATTTGGATTCTGAAAAGCAAGATTTTGAGACTCTCAAGCTATTGTCTCTGCCATAGGTTTCAAAAGCTGGGTATTTATTTCTCTCTCACTCTGCATTTCTGCTGTAGTTACTCTACCACGAGGCTAGTGAGTAAAGAATGAAAGGAGGGTAGGAATCCCCAAGGAGAGCAGTAGATGTGAATGTTTCAAATAGTTCATATCCTTCTATCATGGAAGCAGGAACTCTGCAAGGTCCATGTTGCTGATTAAATCAAGATTTTAAACACTTTTGTAAAAGAGTACCCTTGGCTGCATGATCTGAACTGCAAGACAGGAGATGGGCTTTGTAACCTCACTCTGCCCCCAACCAAATGGGGGCTTCCTTCCTGTGTGAGTCGTTGGGAGAGACGGGCTCCAGGCTTCAGCTGCAGAAGCCATAAAAGCCTTCCACCTGTTCTCCCAGACCCTAACAGCCAGGGCGGGGAACGCAGTCTGTGCTCAGCCAATCACCTGTCCCCACTGGGAAGGACACAGAGAGCCATGGGTCCATTTCTGATGCATCATGGGCCCTAGCTGAAGTGGGCTAATCAGATTTCGTGGCATGATCTGGCTATGCTCTTAGCAGCCCACTTTCCCTTGGCTTCTGCTTGTTTTCTGGACCTGGTTCTCCAGCCTTCCAGTGGGTTCCGTGGCCTTCCCCATATCCTTCCATCAAATCTCATTCTCCCTGGGTATCCAGCATTGGCATCTATGTTGTCCAGCCAAGAGCTCTGCCTGGTGATCACGAGTAACTCTGTTCTCTACGGACCTTGATGTCCCTCTCAAGGAGGTATTTAAGCCAGATGAACTCCAGGATCTTACAATCTACCTTATGCTTTAAGTGCTCTGGGGCTGAAATGCATAGCCCAGTTGTCCAGTTCACCCATTCATGCCCGATTCTCCACCGTTCTCTAGGTGGCCCCTATCTACATTTCAGGGACTAGTCACCCTCTGCACAGTCAGCCTCACACCCCATTCCATCCAGTATGCAAATGATCCACCCACAATGAGTTCCATGATCATTCAATAAAGGCTCCTTTATCACAGGACTCCTCAGATCCTTTAATATGCTAATGTACTCTGTGATCTTCTAAGAGAGGACTGTAATACACATAAATCATTTCCCAAATAAATTTCGTTGTATACATGTTGCCTCGCTGCCTTTTTCAAGAACTAGAACATAATGGAACACTGCTGTAGAAAAAAGATACCAAATGTCACAAGGAAAGACAACATCTGGTATGACTTCCAAAACATACACACACACACAAACTTGCACATGCAGGAATTGCCTGGTCCAGCCTGACTGCATTATAACTTTTTTTTTGGCCATCATTTAGCTTCCTGGATGCACGGGGATAACCAGTGTTAAGTGCCTTCCCCTGGGGTTCTACGTCCAGGGCAACAGTCAGTGGTGACTCAGGGTTTGGTCTTTCCACACTCCACGGTGCCTGCTTTGTGCTCTGTGCCACTCAAGATGAAGCAAGTGCCACAGGGGCCCTGGATGAGCAGCTGTGATGTGTGCAGTGTGCAGTCCCCTGCCCCACAGAATTCCTGGTGGAGGAGAACAAACAAGCCAAGGGTGACAACAAGCATGACACACTGGTGACCCTGCCCAGTGGGGCCTGAGTGCCCACCGTCCAGCCTCTCAGGCAGCCATGGTTTGGCCTCTAGGGAGAGTTTGGAAGCTTCCCTGACACCTACCCCCAGGTCACAGAAAGCCTCAAACATACCACAGTCCCTTTTCTGTTCTCCCATAGACATGCCATTCAGGAACATGTCAAAACATTTTGAAACAATTTCTGCCCTCAAGTTATATGCCCTGTCCGGAGAGAATAGCTTCCCCAAGTGTGCATCTTATTGCATCAAGAAGGATTTCCTTGAGAAGCTCTAAGGAGAACTCCTCAGATCTCTGTCACAGGGCTGGCTGGAGATGCCGGCACCCAGATCCCTCCACGAGTGCTTGGTTGTGACTCCATGGACTCCATGGGGACATGAGCATGGTCCCCTTTAACCTCTTTGCCTTCCAAACTGTAAATATTAAGGAATATATCTTCCTTATTATATTTGGTCTCTTTTTTTTACTGATCATACTTGTATCAGTGAGGACTCATTCTACTTCGGTTAACTTGTAATCTGACCCAAATGTGTTTAAACATAAAAGAAAATTTATTAGTTCCTATTACTAAAAGATCAAAGGGTAGGGCCAGCTTCAGGCAAGGCTGGATCAGGGGTTCTGTGCTGTCTCCAGTATATGACCTCTCTCCAGTCCTCAGCTTTAATCTCAAGCTCAAGGTACCATCCAAGGCTCCTTTCATAAGCCTGAAGGTTCAAGTCTAGCAGGGAGACTTGAGCCTGCTTTCCACAAAAGTCCTGACCTTCATTCTGATTGTACCAGCCTCTGGTAACATGCCCACCCCTGAACTAATTGCTGTGGCCTTGGAAATGAGAAGTGATGACTGGCTTAGGTCAGGGTCACGTGCTCTACCTCCAGAACCCCCATCCAAGCCACCTGGGCTAAGAGAGGGCTTGACCCCAAGTCCAATCAGGAACTGTTGTTAGATAATGAATAAATGAATGTGAGGGAGGGGTAAGCAATAACTGTGTGCTAACTACTGATTCACAAGACATCTAGCTCAAAACAGTGAGTGACCAGGGAATCTTTAAAACTTCTCACTAAGGAAGGAAAACTAGGCCCTTGCTCGGTCACCACGCAGGATCTGCAAGCTGCGAACCCGTGAGTTTCGGCACCCACTTGAACTTTCACAATCAGAGATGGCAGCGGTGAAGGCATCAACATTGAAAGCTGCCAGGCCTTGGTATTCTCATCCAGTATATGCGAGATGCTGGCAACATTATCATCAAGCAATGGCTTGGATGCAAAGCCACCACAAAGGCCTACAGGAAGGCCGTGAAATCCTGTTTCAGTCTTCCATGGTACTTCCCTCCTGCACTTCTTCCCCAAAGCTGCTACGCTAACTAGGCTGCGTATCCTTCGTCCTTCTATGGCCATCATGTGGCCTAGCAGGACTCCCCCTGCAGTTCTTTACATTTCAGAGGGTCTGGGCAGCATCCACATGACAGCAGTAGAGTCCAGGCATCCACAAGAGAAGACCAAGCTTTGTCCAAAGAGGAAGAGATGGAGATTGAGTTAGATGCAGAGGTAGAATGTGACCTGAGCAATATGGAAATCACCAAAGAGCTCCGCCGGTACTCTGCAGAGACCGAGAGGTACAGAGAAGAACGATGGCGGTGACAGCAGCTGGATGCAGAGTGCCTGAACAGCTACGTGAATGCTGACCATGACCTGTACTGCAACACCTGCTGGTCGGTAGAGACCCCAACTGAGAGGCCTAGTGAGCAGTGTCCCAGGCCGAGATGAAGCGTTTGTATAGGGACAGCGCCACCAAGATCCAGGCCATGGAGGCTGCAGTGCAGTTGAGCTTTGACAAGCACTGTGACCAAAAGCAGCCCAAGTACTGGCCGGTCATCCCCCTGAAGTTCTGAGCTCAGGGTACAGGGCCTCCAGCCTCTCCCTCTTCCTTTTGGGTACATGTTCTTCCTCTTTCCTTCTATACATTTCTCAGGGAAAGGGGACTTTGTACTGAGGTACAGGCATGTTCACCACAGTCCCAGTGGGCCTGTCATGGGGTGGATGCACTATGCCAGCCACTTGGAGGTCGGCAGACATGTTCTGTTGCCGACATGATAAATTTTCTCCTGACATAAAATGATAATTTTGTATATATTATACAGTTTTTTTTTTTTAACGTTGTCAGTAACAGTTCATTAAGGTTCTTGCCTAGAAAAACAAAACAAAACAAAACAAAACAAAACTTCTCACCAGAATGTCAGGAATGTAGACAAAGGGGCAAATACCCAGCAATCTTACCTGCCTACCCCAAAAACCCTCCATTAGAGGCCTACTTGGAAAAGAAGAAGGGGCTTCACATCTAGGCTTCCATCTGGGCTGTCCGTGTGTCTGATCCACCAGAAACAAGCCCAGCCACTCCTCTCTGCCTCTTAAGAGTTGTCCTTTGAAGCAGAAATCTTATTACCTCTCTCCATCACAGCACTCCTCATCTTTTGCACCATCTGTCTACAACCAAGTCAGAAACTACAGATTACAGAAGACGGAAAGGCAGGGTCAGGTGAGCAATGCATTGTGGGAAGTGTCCTTCTCACCAGCCGGCTGGAGCTGGAGAAAAGGGAGAAACTATGACAACCAGAGCATGCTGGGAAGACACCCTTGCCCCACAGCAGCTTAGTGTCAGAGGCTCAGGTGGTGGTTAAGGCCCCCAAGTCAGCACAGACCAGACAAAGCGGGAGCCAGAGGCTAATTGGGAGCCCTCACACCTGCCCCAAGCTGCAGACCTGAGAAGAGCATGTGCCCATCTTTCCAGGGAGCTCAATAAAAGAGGATACACCATTCACTTGAAAAAGGAGCAGAAAGTCTTAGGGAGATAATATATATTTCATTTCAAAATGAAGCAACAAGGTAATATAAAAAGGGAGATAGGTGAGAAATGGGAGAATTACAAAGTAACTAAAATCTTAATATTTAAATTAAAAACCACTTTGGAAGTAAGTAATAAAAAATAGACTTGATGACCCAGAAAAACAAATCAGCAAGGTAGAGAAAAAATTGGCCACCTCTCTTGGGATACAAAGGGAAAGGAGAAAGGGGTGATAATTATGAGAAAAAAGATGAGAGACAGGAAAAAGAGTTGAGATAAAAATGCTGGAACTTATTTCTTGAGCAGACTGGTGAAACAGACAAATCTCTGGCAAGGCTAATCAAAAAGAAAGAGAGTGGCATGATGGTGAAAAGGACATGGGGGATGTATCCGGAGACACAGCGGTCCTCAGTGCATGAAGAGAGTCAGGGAACTCCGTGAGCTGAATTGTGACTACATTTTCCTCAGTCCAGCTTCACCTACTTTGGGATTGCTATCTGTTCCAAGACATCAATCTGAATCTGGCACTTGGTACCTGCAAGGCTCAGTTTTTAGTTTTGTTGTGAATTTTATCTTTATCTGCAACTTCGTGGAGATGTAGTGAGATGTTGAGAGTGGCTGCGTTGGCTGGGGTGGGGGTTCTAAAGCCTGATACAAGGTACCAGGAGTCAGGGAATTGGGGCACTGTGAGGACACTGGGTGGACTTATTGGGCCAAAGGGAGTGAGCAGGCTGCAAAGACAACTGTCCTGATTTTGCCAAGGGCAGGCAGCACCACCAGCCAATTAAGAGAAACAGCCCATGAAGAAATGGTTTTGTTCAGCGGAGTAGCACATTCAGGACAACCCTGGAAAATAAAGATTTATCACCCCAGAAACCCCCACAGTTCTGATGAGGTTGGGTTCAGCCAGCAGATGCGTCCACCCAGTTAGGGAGAGGTGGAGGATGGCTGCTACTGGAGGGGCCGCCCAGCTGGTCTGCAGTGGCTTGGGAGCTTGGGCTTCTGCACATTCCCCATCCCTCCCCCGCCTGGGCGTCACCCAGAGCTCGGCCTTGCATGGCCCTTCCAAGGAAGCTTGCTGAGTGCTGGAGTTCAGCACCACCTCCCCAGCCGCCTCCCACACCCACCCACACATCTGCTGGAGAGGGGCAGAGAGCACTGATTTTGGAGTCAGAAGTCTTAAAGTTCTGACCTTGACGTGCTTGGTGACTGTCAGCGTTCCTGGCATCTCAGGGTATCAGCCCCCGTGGAAGTGGCATCCCTGGGCCTGGCCCCAGCCCCCAGGAGCACTGTGACATCCGAATGAGACATCCAGTGGAAAAGCACTGTTGAAAGGATAAAGCTGTGTCCAGTAATCAAGACTGGGAAGATTCTAAGCACATTGAGAGTGAAAAGAGAGAACCTGAGGGAGAATATGTTGGAATGGGAGGGTAGTCCTGTCAGAAAGCTAGCATTCTGTTTCTAAGAAAAAAAAAAAAAAAAAGGTCTTTTGAGGCATCTCAGTAAGAAGGAAAGATTGCAGACCTGTACTTAAGTCTTCACTCTGACACCAGCTCTGGGACCACCCTCAAGCCCCTCTCTCTCTGCCTGACTCTACTCCGTGTGATGTGTGTCAGCTTTGAAGTGATTGCATACAAGACTTGAAAAGAAATTCGCAAAGTTTCATCTGTGTGTGTATATACATATACAATTTCATGTATATACTTTATAATTATATACAAACATATACAATTTCATATTTATACCATATACAAAATGTGCATGTGCGTGCACATGCACATACGTGTGTATATATATATACACATACATGTAAATACATGTAGTAAAGGAAAAAGGGACAATTTTCCAGCCGGCTGAAAATGGCGACCTATTGAAGGAGGTCAGAGTGAAATGGAAATACTCCTTTGGCTGTGCATTTGCGAACACAGCCTGTTTTCTGATTTATTTTATCAATCCTGAAGAATATTTCCTGTAGGCAAGAAGCAGCTCTGGGCTGTACACTTACTGGAGCCAGATGTCATAAAAGGAACCTGAATCCAAAGGCAGAAAATTCAGGATCAAATGACATTTGCTGTGTGTAGCAATTGTGTACCTGCTCGGGGCCTCGGTTTCCCCTTCTGCAAAATAGGGATGGATGAAAAGATTCCCATCCCCTATGTCTTAGTCTGGGCTGCTGTAACAAAGTGCCATAGAGTAGGTGGCTTATAAAATCAGCATTTATTTCTGACAGTGCTGGAGGCCAGATGTCCAAGATCGGGATGCTGGCATGGCAAGGTTCTGGCATGGCAGCTCTCTTCCGGGTTGCAGACTGCTGCGGTCACATGGCAGAAAGAGAACTACAGAGCCCTCTGTGGTCCCCTTTACAAAGGCACGAATCCCATTCTTGAGGGTCTCGCCCTCCTGACCTAATTATCTCCCGATGGCCCCGCCTCCCAATACCATCACAGTGAGATAAGGATTTCAGCATATGAATTTCAGGGGGATGCACACATGGAGTCCCCAACACCACATCACCATTCTATAACAAACAGGTCTAATGGGACAATTTGGAGGAAGGAAATCTTTTGTAAGAAAATAATAATCACTTTGTTTTTAGGTATACTGCATGCATATATTTAACTTTTCACAAGTCTATTAATGTGCTCATATGGACGTGAGCTCATCTTAGTTCTCACTTTTTCTCTTTTTGCTCAGCTCCTACCCTATGGGAGATCTTTAAGGACCTCTCTAGCTCTGGTGGTCCACGTTTCTGAAGCAGGAAAACGTCAAGGGAAAGGTAAACGGACAGGGAATGTGCAGGGGGCCACAGGGGTGCGTGAAGCTGGGATGGGGGCGTGCCAGGCTCCACGTGGAGGGATCCTCACACTTGCTCCAGGAGCAGAGAGAGTGGGCTTCTCCTCTGCCTCCCTGACTCTGAGAGTCTCCCTAGCTAATTCCAGGGCAGGTCCCAGCTCAGGTCTAGAAGCTGAGCCATATCTGAGCCAAATTCCCTGTCTTTCATGGAATCTGGGCATCAGAGAAACCACCAGAATCCTTTGACTCAGCCAGCGATACTTGCCTATATTGGTTGTTCAATCTCCCAATAAAACTCTCAAAGGAAAACTGTCCCTCCCCTCTTCCTGTAGGGAGTGGGGGCTGGTGTACTCCCAGAATTTCAGGCCAACTGGCCCATTTCCTTCCATCTTAGGCACCTCTGGAAGGTAGGATGTTCACATTCTCGCCCAATTCTTAGTCATCATTCAGTCAGGAACTACTTCATCCAGGGAAGAGAAAGCAAAAACAAGCACAGAAAGGTCAGTCTCGATGAGCAAGCAATTCACAGAAGTCACAGGAGTGGCCAAGAAACACGAAAAAAATACTTACAACTACAGTAAAAAGCAAACAAGTGCAAAGTAAAACAACAATGATATGGCCTTGACAAAGATGAAAAGGCAGGAAGAGAAGGAGGATGTCATGTTCTGTGTCAACAAGGCTGTAGGGAAGTGGGCGCTCCCTGGGCACCCTGAGGATTTGCTGTGATGAAGCCATGCACGCCTTTGGGGAAGCTCCCTGTCACTGATCTCTCTCTCTCTCTCTGCAGCCCAGACTCAGAGAGTCAGTTTTCACTCACAGTAAGATCCAGCCAGGCCTGGGACCAGAATTTGCCCAATGGAGGCTCACTTTTCCTGGCCAATTCCTACTCACACAGCTCCTTGTAGCCAGTCCAGTCACCTCATGTGGTCTCAGAAGCTTTCTGAGGGCCTTCACTGGAGATGTGGGCCTGAAGCCGGCTGCCATGGCACCAGCCCTGCCCAGGCCTGCCATCCCAGGGTGCTGCTGGCCTGCCGAGCCTGGTCAGCCTCTCCACACTGCTCCCCACGTCTGCGTGTAGCCTCACAAGAAGGCCACCCCTCCCCTCTACCTTCCCACCAGATAGAAGCAGCCACCGATATAAACTTGAGGACAGAGGTGATGCATGAACACGTATTTCTGAGAAGGAGGCCTGGAAACAGCCTCTTGCTCATACCCGGCTCAGATGTGTGCTTAATTCACCTTTTCTCTCTCTCTTTTCTTGCAGAGAGAAAGAGTGGTGTAGCCAAAGGGAGGGAACTCAGGATCAGGTCTTATTCTACCCCAGCTGTAGTGTCTCTGCTTTCTCGATCCAGGTGAGTGAGTGCAGGTGAGAAGGAGACAGGCTGCCCCAGCCCATTCTCTGGCTTTGTGGATCCCTCCCATTCAATTCTTCAGACCCTTCAGAGCTGACCTGCGCCCTTGGTCTGGATGCTATAGGAGTAGCTCATAGGGATTCAAAGTGATCCTGTTGGGGTTGCCTGCAGGAGCAATTTCAGGTGGGAAGAAATCAGCTGTGAGTTCATTTCTGCGTGCAGGGTGGAAGTTAGGGGATATAGGACAGGCACCACCTCAGGGAGCCCTAGACTGGCTTTATACAGACCCGTAAGCCTCCACAGATTCCTTCGAGGCTGGGGTATTGAGGGCCTTGGATTCCAAGTTCCTCTCACTCACCACCAAGGCAGGCTGAAAAGCAGATGGTTGAGGCCAGGCCTAGGAGTCAAGAAGGAATAGGTTAGGTCAGGAATGAGGGATGCCAGGGCCGGGGGTCAAGGCAGGACAGACACCCCAACACCAAGGAAGCCATCAGGGCAGCAGCACAGAGCTCCAGCCACGGGCAGAACCTGATGCTGAAGTCATTCCTGCCTCAGCCAGGAAGCATCTCACATCTTCCCTGTCCCCAGGCTGGGGACTGCCTATAACTGCCTGCTTGGAGGAAGTAAGCCACAGCAAAAAGTTGTTGAAAATACTAGCAGCTACATGTATGAAGCATCTACTGTGTGCTGTCTCTGCACTAGACATTTTATGTATGTTATCCCTTTTCATTTTAGTCTTGCAAACTACTCTGTGAGGTCTGAATATTGTCCCCATTTTACAGAGAGGCAATGAAAGCTAAAAGAGGTACAACAGCTTCCCTGGGGCTGTGTAGTTCTCCACAGCAGGACCTGGATGTGAATTTAGGCCAGCCTGGTTCCAGAGCCCAGAGCCCCGGCTCTTACAGCCTCCATGGGATAGAGATGGGACAGGGTCTCCATTCAGCCGATTCTCTTTCCCTCCCCTATTCTCAGCCCCTTTCTACCCAGGCATTTCCATCATACCATTGCTCCCATTGAAAGTTCACCTGCTGCCGGGCACGGTGGCTCACACCTGTAATCCCAGCACTTTGGGAGGCCGAGGTGGGCTGATCACCTGAGATTGGGAGTTCGAGACCAGCCTGACCAACATGGAGAAACCTCATCTCTACTAAAAATACAAAAAAAAAAAACCAAAAAACTGGGAGTGGTGGTGCATGCCTATAATCCTAGCTACTTGGGAGGCTGAGGCAGGAGAATCACTTGAACCCAGGAGGTGGAAGACGCAGTGAGTCGATATTGTGCCATTGCATTCCAGCCTGGGCAACAAGAGTGAAACTGTAAGACTCCGTCTCAAAAAAAAAAAGAAAGTTCACCTGCTCAACTCCATGCTCCCATTGGCAGCAGTTCGCCAACTAGACTGAAAACTACCTTCTTCCAACTCTTCTCACGACAATGCTGTGCGGGAGCCAGCAGGCGTGTTTCCCCATTACACAGGTGCAGAAACTGGGGTTCAGGGAAACGAAATAACTGGCCACCAGTACCCTGTCATCAGGACAGGACTTCAAAGCCAGGCCCCTAAGTCCAGCATCCCTCTAGGCCTCTTCACAGCACTGCCTGTGAATTGAGACGCATCTGTGCCTCTAACAGATCTTTAAACTTCTTCTGTAGCTCACCATGTCCAGCATGCCAAGGACTGCCTGCAGAAGAGGGCTGTATTGCCAAGGCCTCTCAAGATTCTGGGGCCCCGCTGGGGGTCCTCCTCAGCAGCTAGGGGACATCTTGCCCACCTTCTTCAGTACCCCAGGCAGTGAGGATGCTGTACAGGTTCAGGAGACCACAGAGCTAGCAGTGTGTGGGCTGTGTTGCATCCCTGAGTGGTGTGTATTTCTTTAGGTCTCCGCTTGGGAGGGCCCCTCTGATTGGAAGGCTCAGTGAGGAGCTCTCTGTCTGCTGAGGCTGAACCAGGCAGGCCCCCAGTGGTACTGAGCAAGGGCGACTGTCCCAGAGAAAATGTGATACAGAAACCACAGAGAGGACTCTCCTAAGAAATGCCACAAGCCATCTGGTGGGACATTCATTCCTTTCCAAGAATTTGGCTTCTGTTCTCTAATGTTTTTCATCTTAGGAGTCAGGTAGAACAGGTTAACTTGATTACTTGTTTGCTTCAAGCTTTGACAAATGAGAAATAAATAAGGTCCAAATAAATAAAATAATATTTGTTTTATAATATTGAGGTGTCAATAATATTGAAGTTCAAATAAATAAAATAATATTCATTAGGAAAGAGCTGGAGGGACCGCAGAGTCTCCTGACACCCAGGACGGGCCCCTCCTGCTCACATGGTGACCCACCACTCTCCCTCAGTCTGGTTACTTATTAGGAAGTCTCCATTGGCACGGAGTAGACCAAAAATTTGGCTGTGCCTCTACTCCTGGGAATGTTTGATTTGTACACCCTCAGCTTTAACCCAGAGCCCTGGGCTTCTGGAAAGGGTGGGGTTGGAGGCATTCTAAGACCTTGACTTGGAAGGAATTCCAGGAGACTAGGTTGCTTCTTTCAACCCCACCAGCAGCCTGAGCAGGTCTACCTGAGCCACATACTTGCTCAGACCTCACTACTAGCTAGGGCCCCCTTTCCTTCTTTTCCTTCCTCTCCCTCTCACTCTCCATCATGAAGTTTTCAAGGGCTGGGACGGCCGCATTCCACAGCATTGAAATCACAGCTCCATTTCATTCAGGCAAATGGCATTTTCGCCTGAATCAAAAGTGAGAGCTTGAAAGGATCTTATTGATGGTTTCAACCACCTCCCTCTTTTAATAGATGAAGAAAATGAAGGCACGGGGGAGGCGGCTCTCCAGGGTCACTCAGTGGGTCAGTGAAGGCGCCGTGCTAAGCACCCAGGGCCCGGACCCTTAGGCACTGCTTGTCCCAGTGAGCTCCCGTCCCACTGTCCACTCCTAACCACAGATGCCCATGCTGGAAGGAACCCCAGGAAGTGTGTGGCCAGGGCAAGGGTTGGGGACAAGCCTGAATGCCCACTGGAGACACAAGGTCACACCAAGGAAAAGGACAGCCAGGACTTGGGGGATGACTGCCACACAGATCATTGCTGAGCACGCACAGGATTTCTGGATATTCTTTTTTTTTTTCTTTTTTAAGAAGAGCCAGAAAATACATTGATAATGTAAAATATTCCCATTTTAAATATAGAAAGTATTCAAATTTAAAAAGAAAAGACTACTGTGTGGCCTCTGATGAAGTCCAATTGTCCCTTTTTACAGACAAGAAAACTGAGGCATGGGGTAGTGGTCTGTAACAGGCCACAAAGAGACAAAACCCAGGGCAGTGCAGTCATTTCTGGAGAATGCCACTTTGGGGCCAGCTGTCCTGTCGGCACTCATTATGAGATGGCATCCCATGAGAACGTGTCCTCACGCACCCGGCCCCAGCCCCTCCTCAGGTCTCGTGTGATTCTCCTCGGGGGACCTTAGCCTTGGCCTTCCATTATGTTCTTTCTGTGGCCCACATTCCAAAAATCTCTGTAAGTGTTTTTTTTATCCCAACATGTCCTTTTAAGACTCCAAAGTGGGCCAGAACATTCCGAGACCCTGCTGGAGGCTGGGAAAGGCGGCAGACACCCCTGCCCTCTGCCAAGCCCTTCCCACATGCCATTCCCCTTGCCACTGGACATTCTGCCCTTTGCAGCCCAGCTCCAAACAGCACAGCTGACACCCCAGGAAAATCTCATAAAGCCAAATTAGGAACATGTCAGCGAAAGGGGAAAATGAGATCCTCGTCAGCCTGCCACCTTCCCTGGCTGGCTAAATCCATCAGCAGACCATCAGCCAACAGCCCTCCCCAACCCCTCCTGCACCTGAGATGGGGCGGAGAGCAGTAAGTGAGGAGATGACACATAGCCTTGTAAAACCATTGGAGAAAATCAAGTGCTAAGATGAGCACAGCAGATAGTAAGGGCTCAGTGAGTTCCAAGCAAAGGGGGACCAAAATATATAATGGCTCATCAGGGAAATGGGCCTGGAGCTAGTCTCTAAGAATAGGCAGAATTTGGGTGGAGGGAGAGATGTGGAGAGGGACTTTAAGGTGTCAGGCAGAGTGGCAAAGGCACAGAGGTGGGACGGAGCATGACATAGCTGGAGGTGAGTGGTGGCTCTGTCGCACCAGCCAACCCAGCTCCCGGGGGAGGCCCTGGTTATTCTGAACTTTGCTTCCTCATCTGCAGGCAGGGGCTTGGGCTACAGGAGTTCAACATTTTCTTTCTCCTTGAGCAGAAGTGCTGTGCTTTATCTCCCAGCACCTAGGCTGTGCTTCAAAAATGAACTCTTTGTTGAATGAATTAATTAATTAATTAATGATTTAACATAGCTATCAGCCTTATAAGAAGAGTATGAGAACTGATACCTGAATAAAGTAATTGAACAATTTATATTTTTCGGTGTATTTCCCCATTGCCGTTTGTGGCACCCCCATAACTACCTTGGTAGACAGAAACCATGGGTTTCATTAATTCCATGTGCCAAGTAAGGAAACCAGGGGTGGGAGCATGTTGGGAGGAGCAGCAACTTACCTGAATGGTGAGTTTGGGTGAAAGAGTTCTACTGCTCAGAGTTCCCCCCAGGGGATCTGCCTGCCTGCTAAGAGGTGCACTGGGCTCAGCCTCTTAGGGTGGGCCTGCAGTCAGCCTGTTGGCTCTGCGTCAGGGTGGAAAAGCCTAAGCCTAGCTGACTCAGAAGATATGCTGAGCCCATCCTCCCAGGGACCCGAGCATCCCTGTCCGAATAGCACGTGTCAGAGGTGCTGATATTTTGATCTTCATCTGAATGACCTCTCCAGCAATCTCCCAATTTGTTCTGAACTAAGTGGGGGAAGTACCAAAGTACTGTTTATCCTTTCCCCAAAACCCCAACAGAGATGTTAAGCAACTTGCTCCGACAATCCAAGACTTTACCTGGAGTGACCTAGCGGTCAACCTCTTACCCTTTTCAGCTGAAGGAACCTTGTCAGAGAGAGACATTTAAACAACAATGGTTTAAACCAACAATGGCTTAAAGCCTGCAGGATTCATCAGAACTATTAATATTCTCCTGTGCTCTGTGAATCTCCAAGTGGAGATAGATAAATATGCTTCATTTCCCAGTCTTATTTGACTACAGATTTTTTTCTTTCTCTCATAGGTCCATATGAAGGTCTAGTGTTCTACTGTTCCATAGTTTCGGACATGTTGCCACAGATAGCCAATTGTTTCTTGAGAGGTGCAGTGCAAAGAGACAAAAGACTTAGCTTCACCGCAAAAGGGGTTGGGTGACCTTGAACAAATCCCCAAGCCTCAGTTTCTACGTCTTTCAAACAGGGATCATACGCTGATCTCATAACTTTGATGTAAGGATAAAATGAAATAACAGATATCCACAGCAGATCCTTCCCAGCAGTAAAAGTCATCACACAGGTGTATAATCTTGTATCCAAAAAGGTGTACCAGATGTGGGATTTACAAGAAAAGATCAATGGACAAGTAACTCTTTATTTGACCAAAGAACTCTCTGAGTTGTGAAAGGACTAACAAGGTTTTTTAAAGTTGCAAACCCCTGTTGACCTCTCTCCCCCAGGCTAATTTAAAAGAGAGTACAATTTTAAAGACTTCAACATATCAGAAGCAGGTCTATTTATAAATCAAAGCTCAGGCGCAGAATTCTGTGAGTTCACCAAGGTCCTCTTATAATCTCTGGAGCCCTGCCTAGTAATCAAGACCCTGTGTCCACCACTTCTCCATTAGGGTTTCCCTCTGAGATACTCTATACGAGCTCCTTGCAGACTCAGTCCCTCATCCCCACATGCCCAGGCCAAGTTCATTCCAGTATTCTGAATGCCTGGGATTGGCTCCTCCCTGTGGCCAAGTTGACTGGTTACCCCCAATAATGCACTCTCCTCATGTCCCTCAGTGATAGAACTTAAGACTGCATTGCCCAGACTCCTTGCAGAAGTAGAAGTGGCTGCAAGAAGAAGTTCTATCAATGGGATATGTGGGGAAGTGACATGTACCAGCTCTGGGTCAGCCTGTCCTGAATGGAAATGACATTTCTTCAATTTCCACTTTGCCTCTTCCTGTAGGTTGATATAGTGATGTGATGGCAGGCTCCAAAGCAGCCGTTTTGAACCATATGCTGAAAGTTGTGGATTGAGAATGGCAGAGCAACAAAGTGGATGGAGTCTGGGTCTCCAAAACCATGAAACTGCCATAGTAGCTCTGGATTGCTTAAATTATTACTGTTATCGGGGGAGAAATACACTTCTGTTGTGTTTAAGCCATTGTTGTCGTCTTGGCCTTTCAGTTACAGCAGCTGAATCACTTCTCTTTGCATAACTACTTCTAACTGCTCTTTAAAACCCATGATATCTGCCCTTTCATGCCACACCACCCAGCCCAGAACATATCGCCTACACCAAATCTTGATGCACTGAATTCTATTTGATTTAACATTATTGGCCCCAGTATAGAGTGTGGCAAACACTGTGAAAGCATGAGAAGATAGTTACAGAGTTGCTTTATATGACCTTCCCTAGTTCTTGGTTGGTTTGGTGTCTCTGCTATAGGTATATTCTCCCAGTGCTGCGTACCACTGCAGGGCAGGGCCAAGTCACAGACCTGTGTCACCACCATTCATGGTGCATAACACTCGATTGAGACCAAAAGAAGCCAATGGGGAAATAAAGCCAGCCAAGGCTGGTGGGGTGTGGCAGGGGACAGTCCCGGCGCCGAACCTTTAAATACAACCTGATGTCAGAGAACTCTGACATGTAACCCAAGACAAGACCTGCTATAATAGGATCCTTCCGACGTGGAAAAATAAGGCAGGCTGACTGCCGCCACCATGGAGAAGTGACAAATATTTGCCCTTCAGTGTGAGGATGCCTGGCTGCCTCTGTGCTGTCACAGGGAGATATGCACACCTGTTCCAGCTGGAGCACAGTCAACCCCAGCCAGCCACCCTCAGATAGACCAGTAGAGTACTGGGAAAGAACAGGCGATTCTATTACACAATGAAGGTGGGAGCAACTTGGCAAGACAGAATGGACTGCTTCGTGAGGTAGTGAGCTCCCTGACTGTAGAGGTAACCAAGCCAGGTGACCACTGTGGGAATGCTTTAAGGGCATTCCAACCTAAGTTTGGAGAAAGAGATTGCTACGGGTGGCTTGAGGTTTTACAATATCATGATTTTTCAGACTGCAGTGCACATTTCCCGTCAACTGGCTCCATTCCAGCATTTCTTTCCAGGAGCCTACTGGTGTTCGAAGTTCTGCTATGAGGGCTTTATTCTGTGAGGGTAAGGTGCCACGATCTTCTGGTTAAATAGAGGGGTGCTACATAATGTCGTAGTTGTTGGCTCTTTTTCTGTGAATTCATTTAGTGGATCCTTCTCCTCAATAGCTTGAGCAGAGATTGTTGGAACAGTGGTCACAGTAGTAGGGGTCTATGATTCAGATGCACCATTAAGGCAGGATGTGCGTGGGATCAGGGGTGGTGGTGGTGAGAGATCTGAGGGAAAAGGAGGATGTGGGAAAGTAGAAGTGGTAGGAGTACATCACCAAAAACACTCTCATCTAATTCACAGCTGAGCCCAGGGTGGCCCTACCTGGCCCAAAAGCCCAACATCAGTGCAGTATCTTCTACCTCCCAATAGAAGCCTTCCAAGGAAGCACTGGGCTAGGAGTCCAAAGACCTTCTGGTGGCCCTGGCTGGGCCACTCCCTGGCAGTGGGCTTTGGGTACGTCCCAATGCCACCTCGCAAAGCTAAGCTCCCTCGGTGCCCAAACAAGAGGAGGCATGCGCTGGTCTCCAAGGACCCTCCTACCCTGACAGGGTCTGAGGGCAGAACCAAAGTACTAGGGCAGGTTTTGGGGTCCCCAGACCTGATTGTGAAACTCAGCTCTGCTTTCTCAGAGCCATGCCACCTTGAGCAAGTTACCTAAACTTCCTGAGCCTCAGTTCGCACATCTGTGAAACAGGAACAGTAATACTTGCTTTGAAAGATTGTTAAGATGATAAAATATGTCATTTTATTAGTTAATGCCTCAGTGGGAAATAGCGGGCTTCAACAATAAAAGGCAGCATCTGAAGGGCACGTCATCCTCTGATTGATATCGGGCCTGGGTCTTCATCCTTTTCTTCAACACATGTTTTTTGGGCTTCTACTATATGCCAGGCACATTGAACTATACAAAGTTCAACTCTACATCATTGAACTATGCAAACACCTCTGACCTTGGACCAAGCCCGGCCCGACTGTCTATCTGACAGTCCATGAGCTCCTCAGGCCCCTCATCCTTGAATCAGCCGCACCCTGAGCTCTGAACACATCTCTCCAGCACTTCCAAGGAGCTCCACCCTCCCACACCCCCACCAAGCTATTCCTCCCTAGGCTTCCCAATTCCAGGGAACTTAGTGGGGTACCATAAATGGGGGCCAAACTGTCGCAGGCCTACTATGCACAGACTCATGACATGTCCGTATTCAGACCTGTAAGAGATCATTTTCCCACAATGCTGAAGCCTAACTTCAAATCAGAATCACCTGGCAATTTAAAAAAAAAAACGTCTTGATGTGAGGTCCCACTCCTAGGAAAACCTCACTCAAGGGATCTGGGCTGGAGCTTGGGCAGTGATAGTTTCAAAGCTCGCCAGGCAATTCGAATGTGTAAGAAGCCCGTGTGAATCCAATCCTCCCTCTGCAGATGGGAAGAAGAATTCACCAAGGTCAAATTCTGCCTAGAAGCCCTGTGAGTTATTTTTCTCCCTATTTTATAGACAAAGAAACTGAGGATGAGAGGGAAGAGGAGGCTTTGGGGAGCCCTCCTCCCATGAATCCTCCCCACCTTGGAAAGTGTATTTCACCTCAGCGGAAGCCTCCATTGCCTTAATTAAAAGACCTGATACCAAGGCCGAGTGCGATGTTTCAAGCCTGTAATCCCAGCACTTTGGGAGGCCAAGGTGGGGAGGATCGCTTGAGTACATGGGTTCAAAACCAGCCTGGGAACATAGGGAGACGCAGTCTCTAGAAAAAATAATAAAATTAGCTGAGTGTGGTGATGTGTGCCTGTGGTCCTAGCTACTTGGAAGGCTGAGGTGGGAGGATCACTTGAGCCTAGGAGGTCGAGGCTGCAATGAACTGTGATCGTGCCACTGCACTGTAGCCTGGGTGACAGAGTGAGACACTGTCTTAAAAGGAAACAAAAAAGTCTTTAAGAAATTGAGTACAGATTTTTAAAAAAACTTAATAAATTAAATACAAATAATCAAATTTAAAAAATAAATAAATAAAAGACCTGATACCAATGGAGGCCTTTCAGGCACTATGACAGGCAGGGATGGAAATTTGAGGGTAGGAAGAGGACCTTCCACCTCCCATTCATAGTGCTGCTCTTTGCCTGTCAGCGGTCCATGTGTAAAGAACTTTCTCTGAAAGGCACCTGCATGGCCCCACCCCACCCCAGGCAGGTGGCGAGGAAGGGCACCAGGCAGGGATATGAAGCTCAGAAGGCTGAGCTCCCCGACAGGGGCCTGCAGCACCCAGTACGGGGACCCAAGGCCCCTGAAGAATGGAGAGATCCCCAGCCAGGACAGAGGGGCTTGGTCCCAAGAGCAGGGGGGGAACAGAAATTGTCCCCTAGTAGGCTCTTTGGCAACCACCCAGACATTTCAACTCTCCCCCTCTCCAACAACCTCCTGGCAGGTGGGCTGGGATGCAGACCCAGTTGCCAGCCTTCGTCTCTCCCAGGGAGTCTGAGAAACTTGCTCTGAGCTCCTACCAGGTTGGGGACACTGCTCCTTCCTTCA
This sequence comes from Theropithecus gelada, assembly GCF_003255815.1. Lineage (NCBI taxonomy): Eukaryota > Metazoa > Chordata > Mammalia > Primates > Cercopithecidae > Theropithecus > Theropithecus gelada. Next base: position 45,438,142 of record NC_037674.1, on the reverse strand, counting down.
TATGGCAGCTGTGTTCAGAGGAAGCCTTGGTTACAAGAGGGCTGCTCCCTGGAGCTGCATGCGTGGAAGGACTGAGGTCCCTTCCCCACATCCTCCCCCATCACTGGGCATCTCCCCAGAGTGGCATGCGCTGGCTGTGGTCTCTGTCCTTTACTGCTCATGGGGGCCAGCTTGGGACCAGAAGTCAAGGTCGTCATCCCCCCAACATCCTTCCCGCACTACTGCTCTGCCCAGAGGTAGGGGAGAGATTGTGGGGTCAGGTAGCCTCTGGCATGAAGGCCTGCTGAGCCACTAACTGCTGTGTGCCCTAAGCTTGTTACTTTAGGTCCCTGAGCATCAGTTTCCTCATCTATAAAATGGGCACAGGCAACACTACTTCTTAGGGGCACTGTAGCCATCTAAATATTTAAGTATGTGCCCGGCACATAGCAGGTTCCCAGTAAGTAGGAATCTCCATTCTTCCTCTCTTCCCTATAGCTGAAAACACTGGTTCCGGGAAAGATCAAGGTTTTTTTTTTTTCCCCAAATTTTATTTTGAATTTTTTCAACTTAAGTACATACTGCAGGAAGAGGACAACAAAGTCTCATGTACTTCTCACCAAGATTCATCAATTTAACATTTTGCCATTTTTGCCTTATCTCTATCTATTTACACACGTCGCGATTGCTATTATTATGATTATTCCCTTTACCCTGAATGGCTTCAGCGTGCATTTCCTAAAAACAAGGATATTTTCTCACACAACCACATCCACAAACTCAGGAGACTTAACAATGACATGAGCTAGTGGTACAGGGGACCTTTACTTTTTGTCAACTGTCCCTCTCGAGTCCTTTCTGGTCCACCATCCCTTACAGGACCAGGCCTGGCATCTGGTCATCATGGTCTCTTTAGTCTGGAACAGTTCCTGCATCTTTCTTTGTCTTTCATGATCTTGACATTTGTGAAGAGTGCAGACCAGCTGTTTTGTAGAGTGTCCCTCACTTGGGCCATGTCTGATGCTGTTTCTTCATGATTAAGTTCAGGTCATGCACTTTGGGCAGGAAAATCACAGACAGGGTGCCAAATCCTTCTCAGGGCAGTCTACTGGGGGCCCATCCATTCACCCCTCTCAGGAGATGTTAAGCTTGAGTAACTTTAAGTTGAGGCGGTGTCCAGAGCCTTCTCAACTGCACACTTGCCACTTTTCCTGTGATCACATGTTTAACTCTGGGCTCTAGAGTCAAACAGAGCTGGGTTGTGTCTGGACTTCCGCATTTACTAGTTGTGTGACCCTGGCCAAATTATCTGACTTCTCTGAACTTGTGAAACAGAAACCTCAATCCTATCTCTCAGGGTAGTTTGGAGGAGTGAATGAGAGCACCTATGTGAATGTTCGGTATAGTGGCCGGACACACTTGGGGTGCCTGGAGAATGTTAGCTATTATTACTCCTACCACCCTGTAATACTCCTCAAGCCCCGACAGTCTGAACCTGGCTTGGGTGCAGGAAGCTGTTGAATCCTTTTTGGTACATACCGTGGATACTCACTGAGCATCTGCCCAAGGCTTAGGAGGTATGGAGGGAAACTGGAGGTCAGAAAGACCCACTCTGATGGAAGGAGCTCCAGGAAACAGCAGCAGAGGAACCAAGTGCCAGGCGAGCTGTTGTGATGTGATCTGAACTCAGAGAGGCAGCTAGGGGCAGTCGAGAGTGCCTGTGGAAAGCCAAATAAACCCTGGGAATGGAAGGTAGATCCATTGGCCATTAGCCAAGGTAGATCCATGGCCACAAGGCTAGCGTCGACTTTGGGATCCATTCAGCCTGAATTGGTGTCCCGTCTTCTCTGTGAATTAGCTCTGAGGCCTTGAGCAAGTCAAATGACCTCTCTGAGTCCAGTTTTGTCTTCTGTGAAATGAGGATAATATTGCATCTCTCATAGAGTGGTTGTAAGGGTGATAAGATTGATGTATGTAAAGGGTTTGGCACATGGTAAGTGGTCAAAAACAAAGCACCCACACTGACCACCTAGGCCAGGATCACAGTTCTAATGTCACTTTTTTGAGAAAACCCCTAGCTGTCTATGATGGTTAATACTGAGTGTCAACTTGACTGGATTGACGGATAGAAAGTATGAATCCTGGGTGTGTCTGTGTGGCTATTGCCAAAAGAGATTAACATTTGAGTCAGTGGTGGGGAAGGCAAATCCACCCTAAATTTGGTGGGCACGATCTAATCAGCTTCCAGCGAATATAAAGCAGGCAGAAAAACATGAGAGAGATGAGACTGGCCTAGCCTCCCAGACTACATCTTTCTCCCATGCTGGGCACTTCCTGCCCTCGAACATCAGACTCCAAGTTCTTCAGTTTTGAGACTGGCACTGGCTCTCCTTGCTCCTCAAGCTTGCAGACAGCCTATTGTGGGACCTTGTGATCATGAAAGTTAACACTTAAACTCCCATGTTTATATATGTGTGTGTGTGTGTGTGTGTATATATGTATATACACACACACATATATAAACATGGGAGTTTCTTAAGTGTGTGTGTGTATATATATGTGTGTGGGTGTATATGTATACACACACACACACACACACACACTCTTATCCTATGAGTTCTGTCCCTCTAGAGAACCCTGACTAGTACACTACCCATCCCCGGAAGAGAGCATCAGCTTCCCCTGAAATGCTCTCAGCATCTTGTCCTCTCACACTTAGTGGAACTCTACATTGGTCCAACCTTCCTGGAGGACATTTTGACAAACAGGGACTTCACCAATCAATGATCTTAGTTGTAGACAACAGAATACATTCAGTTACTTTAAGCAGAAAGAGATTTATTAGGAGACTAGATAGCTTGCAGACTCATCGGGAGGTAGAAGTAATGCATCCTAGGCTGGGCTTCCAGGAATGAGTTCCAAAAACACAATGCCGGCCTGGCTGCCAACAGAACTGCCGCCTCTGCCTCAATCACAAAGTTCCAGAACACGAATGATCACCATAACTCTTGGCTCCAGAGCCATGCCCCTCTGTTCTGAACTGTGCTAGCAAAATGGGGGCCCCACGCCCCTGCCGTTCCCCTGCATCACCAGCTTTGACTCCCACTTGCAGAAGTTCATCTCATTAGCAGAGCCTAAATCATATCTAGAATCCATGCTGAAGGGAGGTCTCAGTTGTTAGCTGTCTAATATCTAGACATCCTAAGAGGAGGTGGAATATGTTTTGAACTAGCCAAGCCAACAAATCAAGAACCATATGTTCCACCCTTTGATCTGCCAAATGCCCTCCTAGAAATCCACATGAAGGAAATGGAGATATAAGCATGTTTTGTGTATGAAGTGGAAGGAAAGGAGGAATGAGAGAGGGAAGGGAGAGAATAAACAAGATCCAGGAACAAGGGGATTGATTAAATAAATGTTAGAACATTCCTGTGAAAGAATTCGTTGGCCAACAAAAATGAAGTTTTTGTATCGTATGTTCTCACTTATAAGTGGGAGTTAAGCTATGAGGAAGCAAAGGCATAAGAATGACACGATGGACTTTGGGAACTCAGGGGGAAAGAGTAGGAAGGGGGTGAGGGATAAAAGACTACAAATAGGGTGCAGTATATACTGCTGGGGCGATGGGTGCACCAACATTTCACAAATCACCACTAAAGAACCTACTCATGTGGCCGGGCATGGTGGCTCATGCCTGTAATCCCAGCACTTTGGGAGGCCAAGGCAGGCGGATCATGAGGTCAGGAGATTGAGACCATCCTGGTTAATACGGTGAAACTCCGTCTCTACTAAAAATACAAAAAATTAGCCGGGCATGGTGGCGGGTGCCTGTAGTCTCAGCTACTCGCGAAGCTGGGGCAGGAGAATCACTTGAACCCGGGAGGCAGAGCTTGCAGTGAACCGAGATCGTGCCACTGCACTCCAGCCTGGGCAACAGAACGAGACTCTGTTTCAAAAACAAAACAAACAAACAAAAGCACCTACTCATATCTACTCACGTAACCAAACACAACCTGTTCCGCAAATAACCTATGGAAATTTAAAAATTTTTTTAAATAAAAGAATAGGAAAATAAAAAAGAGACTTTTGAATAATTTTAGAATTTACGATGACATAGTATTAAGTCAAAAAAGATTTTAAAAACCAAACTGTATGTATAGTATGATGCCAGTTTTATAAAAGGACACATATATGCAGAGAACAATGTTGAAGGAAGTGGCTCAAAGATGTTTATTGCAGTGTGACTGGAATCACATGGGATTTAAAAAATTTTCTCATTCATACTGTTCTATAGCATCTATACGTTCTACCAAGAAGATGCATTACTTTTGTAATTAGTTATAGTAGAAATTGAAGGATGATAATACAAAAGGAAGATATTCTCATCTCTCACGTTCACACACACACGCAAATGCCTTTGCCTTGTTGACTCCAGATGGCCGAGCGAGTCTGTGAAACTCCCAAGGGACCCGATTAGAGTCAGGGTTTGGGGAGAGGGGGTAACGGCTAACGGTCAATAAGGGAGAATGAGGTCCAGTTATGGAGGGTGGGCAGGGATCATCTCTGACTTATGTGGCATGTAACTGGATATCAATAAATATTTGCTCCATACCTTCATAGAGAAATGGCCAAAGGGCTTGAAAGCAGTTGGTTCACAGAAAAAGGAATACAGGTGACTTTGAAACAGATGAAAAGATACCCAGCCTCCATCAAAATCAAAGAAATGCAAAATAAAACAAGAGCTATTTTTCACTTAGCAGACTGGCAAAGATCACAGCGTTTGATGAGGACACGGGGTGACTGGAACAGAGGGAGGAAGGTCTGCCCCGCCCTGCAGGGGGATTTGTTCTGTCAGTCAGGTGGTGGAACACAGGTGCCCTTTGATCCAGCCGCTTTGCTTCTAGTTTGTCTTCCAGATATAATTGTGCATTGCCCATGTGAAAAGGGGTATGTGCAAGGGTGTCTGTAGTGGTATTGCTTATCTTGACAAAAGACTCCAAGCCAAGTCTTTAGCTGGGGTCTGATTAAATAAACCACGGTGCACTCATACAATGGAACATTGTACTAACAAGGAGTAATCTCAAAGATTTATTTATAAGTGATAACATCAAGGTGAAGAGCAAAGTATATAATGTCCTATTTTTATAAGAAAAATATTTACACATATCATTTGATATGTAAAGCATATTTCTGATGTCCCTTCAGATGGAGGATTTGGGGGTCTGAGTTAGATTCACTATGCACTGTTCCTACTTTTGTACCATTATTTAATCATGTTCAGGTTGGTGTAATATATTTTCAATTTCAATATGTAATTAAAAATGGATAAATACTTGTTGAATTAACAATTAGGCTAGAAAGCCACAGAGAAGTATTTGAACGTGATGAGAAGAGCCATAGGGAGCCATTGATGGCTCTTGAGCAGGGGGTGCAGCATAAGAGTGTATTTAACTAGGAGAGTTCAATAGAATAGCAAGGAGAGGTTGAGAGCAGAGAGTGGAGCCTGGCAAGGCAGACCAACTTAAGGCATCAAAGTCCCCAGGCATCAAAGTCACCAGCTGGGGGACGGTAGGAAGGGTAACTCTCTGAGTTGCCCCTTTCATCCCACTCGGCCTGGCTGATTCTCTGTGTTCCCATTTCCCTCTCATGTCCACAGGTTTCCTGGGTTATTTATGGAATAATTTTCCGCCTTCTAGCAGTGCAGATCTGTATTTTTTTAACCAGAACCTCTATATTACCACTCTCACTTTCATCTGCCGAGTTAGATTTCCTTGTCTTCCCCCTCACTTCTGGGCTTGCATTGCCCTGACACACAGCCTCTTCACTCATTTTACCAGACTCACCCCTGGCTCTCCAATGCAGGGAGACCACTGTCCCAGACAAAAGGGCTGGGCGCCCACAGAGTCTACCTTGGAGCTGTCCCTGAGGTCAGTATGGGGGAACTGGCCCTCTCAGAGTAACTCTCCCAAATAATCCCAGTCCTGCCGCAGTTACGTGTCCTGGTTTGTAAAATGTGAAAGCTGGGGTCCAGAGAGAAAGTGTGGATTATGTGTGAGTCATCGGGGCAGGATCAGAACTCAAGCCCATCCTTTTAGGTGTCCATACAAGCAGCTGGTGTGATGTTCTAGCTCCCCAAGCCCCAAAAGAGTTAGGACTATGAAGATGCAGGGGCTCTCTCCTCTTCCCTGCAACCCCTTGTCAATTTTCATCTTCTCCTATCAGCTCCATCCCCTCTCACACTCAGTACCCCTGAGACCCCTGCATGGTCCCAAACCTGCCCCTTCAGGGCCTGTATTAGGTCTGTATTAGGTCAGGTTCCCTGAAAGAAGCAGAGCTTGACGCAGCCACTTGGAAGCACGTGGTTTTGGGGACAGTGCTCTGCAGGAGAAATTCCTCTATGGGAGAATCTGGGAAGAAGCTGTGCTGAGCCTGGGAGAAAGGAGGTGGTCTCCGGGAAAGGCTGTCCCACATCTCAGTACAGGTAACAGAGAGAGGATGGGAAAGCCACACCTCGTTGCTAAGCTACACTTCTGTGAAAAAAATACCCCTTTGGTCCTGGCCCTGATTTCCTCCAGGGAACTGGTAACCACTTGACTAATTCATTTTACCAGCTCCAGCCCAGAAAAAGACTGGCTTCTAACAGCCCACAGGCTCCTGCCCTGCGGCCACTCCCCACCTCAGGACAGCCAACATCTGACCCAAACCCTGTGCCTTACCCAGGCGCTTCCAACTTACACAACTTCCCCCGAGGACACAGAAGAGTCACTTCCTGCTCCCCAAAGGCTTGGGGCCAAAGCCCAGCTTGACATTTAAAATCGCTTGTGGGTTTTTTTTTTCTTTAAAATTCATGGTAACTTGGTATTCCATGATAACCCCTTGTTAGACTCTTAACATCAGAAGCGTAAGATGGTTATTCTCTGTTCTTTTGAAAAAAGTCCTCTATTAACAGGACAATAACACATGGACTCTCAAATGCTAGACATAACACATTGTCCTTTAATTGGGCTCAAGTCTCTCACTGGAGGCCTGCAGCATTGGGTATGGACTGTGATATGAGGGATGGAAGATCAGGAGCACCTCAGCTCTGTGGTCAGCCCATTCAGCTGCTCCCACAGGGACCTTGGGCTTCCCTGATTCTCCCCTCTAGAGGCCACCTGCTGCCAGCTCATCAAAGGGACCCTACCCTGTGGACACCTCCCTGTTCACTCCTTCACCTCTCCTGATCACACCGTCGCCACATCCCCAAACAGGCAGTGCTCCCCTCTTCCTGGCCTTCAGCCTGGCTCAGCCATTCTGTTTCTCGGCCCTTCCAGGAGGAGCCTCCTGGCTCACCTCCAGTGGACCCTTAGGCCTGCCGTGAGATATATTACAAATGGCCTCCTTCCCGATGTCAGCTCTGCTAGCCTCAGAATGAGGTTTTAATGAGTTTTAAGCTCCAGAAAGAAGGAATATGAGTTTGGGGAGGGAAGAGGGTATAGTGGGACAGGAGGGGTGGAGGGTGGCTGGTGGAGGGATAGTAGGGTTTGAAAGGGAAGAAAAATACCTATTCTGCCTCACTGCACCTTAATTGATGTACTTATTTTAATTTTAAATGCTGTTTTAAATTATTTACCATGGAGTAAAACATATGCTCTTGGAGATATTCCAAATTCTCAGCCTCGGCACTGCTGACATTAGGGGCTGGATATTTCTTTGTTGGAGACTGTCCTGTGCATTGTAGGATGCTAGCAGCATCCCTGGCCTCGACCGACTTAGATTCCATGAGCACCACCTGCTCCAGTTGTGACAACCAAAAATGCCTCTAGACTTTGCCAAATGTCTCCTGCAGGGCAAAATCACTCCTGGCTTAGAACCACTGGTGTAGTTTCCTGTTTGTCCTAGCACAGTTCCATGTACCAGCAGGGGGAAGGGATAGGAGCCCTTTTATTGGTCTTCACCTACAGTTATAATGGGGAATTTCTAGCATCATGGGGAAACATATGTTGGTATGGCACTCTCTATGTCACAGCACAGAGACCTCTATTTTGCCACGTGTCCCCTCCCAGAAAACCTGAAACTAGAACCCAGGCCTGAAGCACTTTAAAAATTCTGAGATTCTCGGCCTCCATCTAACCAGAATTTTTTCTTTGTTCTTGGGTTTTTCACCCAGAACTGCCAACAGCTTCTACCTCTTAGACTCTTCTATTGTTAGGTCTCCAAGGGCAACAAAAAGCCTCAAAGTGTTTCCGGGACATCAAATAGCCCTTCTTAAATTAAAAAGAAAGACATGGGGGTGCAGGGCAGGGTGGGGGGACAACCTCCAGTCATTTTCTTTTCTTGCACAAGTGAATTAGACACACGTGGAATTTTTCCTTTTGACTGGGCACTATTTTAAGACATAAAGTGAATGTCCTTAAAATATGTCCCAGCCTTTCATGGTCACCTAGGTTCCTAGAAGAATTGGCCTGTGTGTTGCCAGTTGCACAGGGTGTAGCCTAGGATTGTGAGGAAGTCCGTTGGCCAATGAGGAAGAGCCCTGAACAGCATAGCCCAGGACATCTGAGTGTATGGATATTTCACTGAGGGCTGGAGTGGCCAGGAGACACTTTGAAAGAAAGCAAAGAATGAATATTTTTGCAGTTGCAACAGTTTCTGGATGTGAGATGCACTTGTATCCCTCTGGGTCTTTGCTCAAGCTGTTCTTGATATCTAGAAAGTTCTACCTCCCTAATGTACTTTCTGTTCCCTAAATATTCCAATTGTACCTCAAAATCTTACCTTCCTCTTTCCTAGTGAAATAATCAGACAAGTGAGCAAAAATATGTATAACTCTGTATGTAGTATATAGTGGTGAAAAACTAGAAATAGGCTAAAATGTCCAGTAATAGGGAACTAGTTCAATAAATGACTGTGTGGTCATACAATGAAAAATCATTCAGCCATAAAGAATTGTAGGCAAGAATGACTATTGACTTGACTAGATTGAAAGAAGTTAAAAACAGTGTATATAATCCTGTTTTAAAAAATATAGATAGAATTCCGGAAAGGTGACAGAGTAGGAAGAACGAGGGATCTGTTTCCCCATCTAGATAACAATTACACTGCCAGAATTTGTCTGGTACAACTATTTTGAAACTCTGGAGTCTATTGAAGGCTTGCAACTTCCAGGGGAAGGATTGGATGGTAAATTACAGTTAATTTTGGTCAATTTCAGGTCTTAGCTCCAAAGCAACTACCCAGCCCCCATCCTAATCCCAATGGCAGGCAGTTGTGCACATGTCCCTGAAGCTGCTTGATCACAGCTTATTGAAACCAGGGTGAGCAAAAAAGACTTTGTCTTCCAAATATGGGGATCTGTGCTCCAATCTTTAATTGGTGCTTCTGATCATGGAGGTACAGACACAGAGGCAAGCAGCCATTATTGTTGCACCTCCCCTTGTTGCTGCAAGCCCCTCCGACCCAGGCTGAAGCAATTTCCAGAGGAATTAAAAGGCTGGTGCCTTTCTCCCCTTTTAATTATCTTCCTCCTTTTTGGGAGCCAGATAGTAAAGACTAGGACATCTAAAGCAACTGCATTCAAGGGGAAAAGTGGAAAGTAACTGCACATACATGGGGAAAGGTGTAGGCTCAGAAAAAAGAAGACCTTAAGTTTACACCCCAGGCCAATCCTCAGCATGGAGATAGCCTACAACAATGAAAAAATAATAAACAGAAAACCAGAAAAACCTGGGAAAGGGGGAAATTTTATTTCTACAGTTATTACATTATTGAATTAAAATGTCCAATTTTCAACAATGACATCACAAAGCATACAGAGAAATAAGAAAGTATAGCCCATTTAAAGGGAAAAGTAAATTAACAGAAACTGTCACTGAGAAAGGCCAGACCAGATAGCAGAACTGCTAAATAAAAACTTATTTTAAAACTTTCTTAAAGATGTCCAAAGAACTAAAGGAGGTTGTGGAGAAAGTGGAGAAAATAGTGTATGAACAAAATGTAAATATCAATAAAAAGATAGAAAAATTTATAAAAACATCAAAAAGAAATTCAAGAACTGAAAAATGCAGTAAGCGAAATGAAAAATTTACTAGGTGATTCAAATACATATTTGAGTGGCAGAAGAAATAATGAGTAAACTTGGAGATAGGACAACTGAAATAGAAGGAAAAAAATTGAGGAAAAGTGAACATAGTCTAAGGTTCCTGTGAGACACCATCAAGCAGATCAACAAACACATTGATGCAGTCCAGAAGAAGAGAGAAAAGGGAAGATAGATTATATGAAGAAATAATATCCAAAAACATCCCAAGTTTAATGAAAGTCATGAATATAAACATCCAAGAAACTTAACAAACTCCAAGTAGGATGAACTCAGAGACCCACGCCAAGATGCAACATAATCAAACTGACAAAAGATGAAGACAAAGAAAAAGTTTTGAATGCAACCAGAGAGAAGCAACTCATCATGTACAAGAGATCCTCAAGATTAACATTGGATTTCTCATCAGAGACTTTGGAGGCCAGAGGAAAGTGGACTTGAAATATTCAAAGTTCTAGAAGAAAAAAAATTGTCAACTAATAATCCTACATCTAGCAAAACTGTCCTTCAAAAGTGAGGGAGACATTAAAACATTCCAAATTCAACAAAAGCTGAGAAAATCTGTTACTACTAGACCTGCTCTACAAGAAATGCTAAAAAAAAAAAAAAAAAAAAAAAGTCCTGCAGCTTTAAATGAAAAGATGCTAGACAGTAGACAATAACTCACAGCCATACAAAGAAATAAAGATCTCAGTAAAGGTAAATACCCGGGCAATTAGAAAAGCTAGTATTATTGTAACAACAATCTGTATCTCCACTTTTTGTTTTCTACATGATTTAAGAGACCAATAAAATTTTTTTAAAGTATTAGTCTAAAAGCTAAAAACTGTAATTTTGGCTTATTGTACCACATCTTGTTTTTTATATAATTTAAGAAATTGTGCATTAAAAATAATTATTAGCTCACATTTCAGGATATGCAATGTATAAAATTATAACTATGTGATATCAATAACTGAAAAGGGTGGCGACAGAACTGTACAGAAACAAAGTTTTGTGTTTTATGGAAGTTAAGGTCCAATAAATTCAAGTTAAAATGTTGTAACTTTAGGATGTTAAGTATAATCCCTGTGGTAACCACAAAAAAGAGGCATAGAATGTACACCCCAAAGAAAGTGAATTAAAACATTTCACATCAAAATCATTTAAACACAAAAGTTAGTAATACAAAAAATAAAGGCTGAAAAAACACCACAAGGCATTAGAAAACAGTAAAATGACCAAAATAAGCCCCTCCTTATCAATAATTACTTTAAATGTAAATAGACTAAACTCACTAATGAAAATACAGATATTGGCAGAATAGAAAATATCCTCCAAGAATATGCTGTCTATAAGAGACTCATTTTAGATCCAGACATAAATAGATTGAAAGCAAGAGGATAGAAAAAGAAAAGTAATGCAAACAGAAATCAAAAGAGAGCAGAGGAGGTTATACTAATATTAGACAAAATAGATTTGAATTCAAAAAGGTTTATCAGAGACAGACACATATTGATAAAAAGATTCAATACAACAAGAAGATATAACAATTATGCATATAATGTTATATCATTATATCAGGCCATCAAAATATATGAAGCAAAAATTAACAGAATTAAAGGGAAAATAGACAACTCAACATTAATTGTTGGGGACTTCAATACTCCACTCTCAATAACGAGTAGAATGAGACAGAAGAATGAGACTCGGGAGGCTGAGGCAGGAGAATGGCATAAACCCGGGAGGCGGAGCTTGCAGTGAGCTGAGATCTGGCCACTGCACTCCAGCCTGAGCAACAGAGTGAGACTCCATCTCAAAAAAAAAAAAAAAAAAAAAAAAAGGAAAAATGGGAAATTCACAAATTTGTGAAAATTAAACGGCACACTCAAAAAACCAATAGATCACAAATGAAATCACAACGGAAACTGGAAAATATTTAAAGACAAATGAAAACAAAAACACAACATACCAAAAGTTATGAGAAGCAAAGGTAATGCTAAGGGAAAAATTTATAGCTATAAGGGCTTATATGAAAAAACACAAAAGATCTCAAATTAACAACTTAACTTTACAACTTGAGAAACTAGAAAAAGAACAAACTAAATCCAAAACTAGTAGAAGGAAGAAAATAGAAATCAGAACAGAGATAAATAAAACAGAAAAATAATAGAGAATATAAACAAAACCAAAAGTTGATTCTTTATTTTTATTTTTTATTATTATTATACTTTAAATTCTAGGGTACATGTGCACAACGTGCAGGTTTATTACATATGTATATATGTGCCATGTTGGGTTGCTGCACCCATTAACTCGTCATTTACATTAGGTATTTCTCCTAATGCTATCCCTCCCCTATCCCTTCACCCCATGACAGACGCTTGTGTGTGATGTTCCCTGCCCTGTGTCCAAGTGGTCTCATTGTTCAGTTCCCAACTGTGAGTGAGAACATGCGGTGTTTGGTTTTCTGTCCTTGCAATAGTTTGCTCAGAATGATGGTTTCCAGCTTCATCCATGTCCCTACAAAGGACATGAACTCATCCTTTTTTATGGCTGCATAGTATTCCATGGTGTATATATGCCACATTTTCTTAATCCAGGCTATCACTGATGGACATTTGGGTTTGTTCCAAGTCTTTGCTATTGTGAATAGTGCTGCAATAAACATATGTGTGCATGTATCTTTATAGTAGCATGATTTATAATGTTTTGGGTATATACCCAGTAACGGGATTACTGGGTCAAATGGTATTTCTAGTTCTAGATCCTTGAGGAATCGTCACACTGTTTTCCACAATGGTTGAACTAGTTTACACTCCCACCAACAGTGTAAAAGCATTCCTATTTCTCCTCATCCTCTCCAGCACCTGTTGTTTCTTGACTTTTTAATGACTGCCATTCTAACTGGTGTGAGATGGTATCTCGTGGTTTTGATTTGCATTTCTCTGATGACCAGTGATGGTGAGCATTTTTTCATGTGTCTGTTGGCCGCATAAATGTCTTCTTTTGAAAAGTGTCTGTTCATATCCTTCACTCACTTTTTGATGGGGTTGTTTGATTTTTTCTTGTAAATTTGTTTAAGATCCTTGTAGATTCTGGATATTAGCCCTTTGTCAGATGGGTAGATTGCAAAAATTTTCTCCCATTCTGTAGGTTGCCTGTTCATTCTGATGGCAGTTTCTTTTGCTGTGCAGAAGCTCTTTAGTTTAATTAGATCTCATTTGCCTATTTTGGCTTTTGTTGCCCTTGCTTTTGGTGTTTTAGTCATGAAGTCCTTGCCCAAGCCTATGTCCTGAATGGTATTGCCTAGGTTTTCTTCTAGGGTTTTTATGGTTTTAGGTCTAACATTTAAGTCTTTAATCCATCTTGAACTAATTTTTGTATAAGGTGTAAGGAAGGGATTCAGTTTCAGCTTTCTACAGATAGCTGGCCAGTTTTCCCAGCTCCATTTATTAAGTAGGGAATCCTTTCCCCATTTCTTGTTTTTGTCAGGTTTTTCAAAGATCACATGCTTGTAGATGTGTGGTGTTACATCTGAGGCCTTTGTTCTGTTCTATTGGTCTATATCTCTGTTTTGGTACCAGTACCATGCTGTTTTGGTTACTGTAGCCTTGTAGTATAGTTTTAAGTCAGGTAGCGTGATGCCTCCAGTTTTGTTCTTTTTGCTTAGGATTGTCTTGGCTATGCAGGCTCTTTTTGGGTTCCATATAAACTTTAAAGTAGTTTTTTCCAATTCTGTGAAGAAAGTCACTGGTAGCTTGATGGGGATGGCATTGAATCTATAAATTACCTTGGGCAGTATGGCCATTTTCACAATATTGATTCTTCCTATCTGTGAGCATGGAATGTTCTTCCATTTGTTTGTGTCCTCTTTTATTTCATTGAGCAGTGGTTTGTAGTTCTCCTTGAAGAGCTCCTTTGCATCCCTTGTAAGTTGGATTCCTAGGTATTTTATTCTCTTTGAAGCAATTGTGAATGGGAGTTCACTCACAATTGACTCTCTGTTTGTCTGTTATTGCTGTATAGGAATGCTTGCGATTTTTACACATTGATTTTGTATCTTGAGACATTGCTGAAGTTGCTTATCAGCTTAAGGAGATTTTGGGCTGAGACAATGGGGTTTTCTAAATATACAATCATGTCATCTGCAAAGAGGGACAATTTGACTTCCTCTTTTCCTAATTGAATACCCTTTATTTCTTTCTCTTGCCTGATTACCCTGGCCAGAACTTCCAACACTATGTTGAATAGGAGTGGTGAGAGAGGGCATCCCTGCCTTATGCCAGTTTTCAAAGGGAATGCTTCCACTTTTTATCCATTCAGTATGATATTGGCTGTGGGTTCGTCATAAATAGCTCTTATTGTTTTGAGATATGTTCCATCAATACCTAGTTTATTGAGAGTTTTTTCATGAAGCACTGTTGAATTTTGTCAAAGGCCTTTTCTGCATCTACTGAGATAATCATGTGGTTTTTGTCTTTGGTTCTGTTTATGTGATGGATCACGTTTATTGATTTCCATATGTTGAACCAGCCTTGCATCCCAGGGATGAAGCCCACTTGATCATGGTGGATAAGCTTTTTGATGTGCTGCTGGATTCAGTTTGCCAGTGTTTTATTGAGGATTTTTGCATCAATGTTCATCAGGGATATTGGTCTAAAATTCTCTTTTTTTGTTGTGTCTCTGCCAGGCTTTGGTATCAGGATGATGCTGGCCTCATTAAATGAGTTAGGGAGGAGTCCCTCTTTTTCCATTGATTGGAATAGTGTCCGAAGGAATGGTACCAGCTCCAATTTGTACCTCTGTTAGAATTTGGCTGTGAATCCATCTGGTCCTGGACTTTTTTTGGTTGGTAGGCTATTAATTATTGCCTTAATTTCACAGCCTGTTATTGGTCTATTCAGGGATTCAATGTCTTCCTGGTTTAGTCTTGGGAGGGTGTATGTGTCCAGGAACTTATCCATTTCTTTTAGATTTTCTAGTTTATTTGCATGGAGGTGTTTATAGTATTCTATGATGGTAGTTTGTATTTCTGTGGGATCGGTGGCGATATTCCCTTTATCAATTTTTATTGTGTCTATTTGATTCTTCTCTCTTTTCTTCTTTATTAGTCTTGCTAGCGGCCTACCAATTTTGTATCTTTTCAAAAAACCAGCTCCTGGATTCATTGATTTTTGGAGGGTTTTTTTTGTGTGTCTCTATCTCCTTCAGTTCTGCTCTGATCTTAGTTATTTCTTGCCTTCTGCTAGCTTTTGAATTAGTTTGCTCTTGCTTTCTAGTTCTTTTAATTGTGATGTTAGGGTGTCGATTTTAGATCTTTCCTGCTTTCTCTTGTGGGCGTTTAGTGCTATAAATTTCCCTCTACACACTGCTTTAAATGTGTCCCAGAGATTCTGGTACGTGGTGTCTTCGTTCTCATTGATTTCAAAGAACATCTTTATTTCTGCCTTCATTTCGTTATGTACCCAGTAGTCATTCAGGAGCAGGTTGTTTAGTTTCCTTGTAGTTGTGCGGTTTTGAGTGAGTTTCTTAATCGTGAGTTCTAATTTGATTGCACTGTGGTCTGAGAGACAGTTTGTTGTGATTTCTGTTATTTTACATTTGCTGAGGAGTGTTTTACTTCCGACTATGTTGTCAATTTTGGAATAAGTGTGATGTGGTGCAGAGAAGAATGTATATTCTATTGATTGGGGGTGGAGAATTCTGTAGATGTCTATTAGATCTGCTTGGTGCAGAGCTGAGTTCAAGTCCTGGATATCCTTGTTAACCTTCTGTCTCATTGATTTGTCTAATACTGACAGTGGGGTGTTAAAGTCTCCCATTATTATTGTGTGGGAGTCTAAGTCTCTTTGTAGGTCTCTAAGGACTTGCTTTCTGAATCTGGGTGTTCCTGTATTGGGTGCATATATATTTAGGATCGTTAACTCTTCTTTTTGAATTGATCCCTTTACCATTATGTAATTAATGGCCTTCTTTGTCTCTTTTGATCTTTGTTGGTTTAAAGTCTGTTTTATCAGAGACTAGGATTGCAACCCCTGCTTTTTTTTGCTTTCCATTTGCTTGGCAGATCTTCCTCCATCCCTTAATTTTGAGCTTATGCATGTCTCTGCACGAGAGATAGGTCTCCTGAATACAGCACACTGATGGGTCTTGATTCTTTATTCAATTTGCCAGTCTGTATCTTTTAATTGGGGCATTTAGCCCACTTACATTTAAGGTTAATATTGCTATGTGTAAATTTGATCCTGTCATTATGATGTTAGCTGGTTATTTTACCCATTAGTTGATGCAGTTTCTTCCTAGCATTGATGGTCTTTACAATTTGGCATGGTTTTGCAATGGCTGGTACCAGTTGTTCCTTTCCATGTTTAGAGCTTCCTTTAGGAGCTTTTGTAAGGTAGGCGTGGTGGTGACAAAATCTCTCAGCATTTGCTTGTCTGTAAAGGATTTTATTTCTCCTTCACTTGTGAAGCTTAGTTTGGCTGGATATGAAATTCTTGGTTGAATATTCTTTTCTTTAAGAATGTTGAATGTTGGCCCTCACTCTCTTCTGGCTTGTAGAGTTTCTGCCAAGAGATCCACTGTTAGTCTGATGGGCTTCCCTTTGTCAGTAACCCAACCTTTCTCTCTGGCTGCCCTTAACACTTTTTCCTTCATTTCAACCTTGGTGAATCTGACAATTGTGTGTCTTGGGGTTGCTCTTCTCAAGGAGTATCTTTGTGGTGTTCTCTGTATTTCCTGAATTTGAATGTTGACCTGCCTTGTTGGGTTGGGGAAGTTCTCCTGGATAATATCCTGGAGAGTGTTTTCCAGCTTGGTTTCACTCTCTCCATCACTTTCAGATACACCAATCAAACGTAGATTTGGTTTTTTTCACACAGTCCCATATTTATTGGAGGCTTTGTTGGTTTCTTTTTACTCTTTTTTTTCTAAACTTCTCTTCTCACTTCATGTCATTAATTTGATCTTCAATCACTGATACCCTTTCTTCCACTTGATCAAATCGGCTACTGAAGCTTGTGCATGCGTCACATAGTTCTCGTGCCATGGTTTTCAGCTCCATCAGGCCATTTATGGTTTTCTCTACACTGTTTATTCTAGTTAGCCATTCGTCTAATCTTTTTTCAAGGTTTTAACTTCCTTGTATTGGGTTTGAACATCCTCCTTTAGCGTGGAGAAGTTTATTACTGACCTTCTCATACCTACTTCTGTCAACTCGTCAAAGTCATTCTCCATCCAGCTTTGTACTGTTGCTGGCGAGGGGCTGAGATCATTTGGAGGAGAAGAGGTGCTCTGGATTTTAGAATTTTTAGCTTTTCTGCTCTGGTTTCTCCCATTTTTGTGGTTTTACCTACCTTTGGCCTTTGATGATGGTGACCTACAGATGGGATTTTGGTGTGGATGTTCTTTTTGTTGATATTGATGCTATTCCTTTCTGTTTGTTAGTTTTCCTTCTAACAGTCAGGTCCCTCAGCTACAGGACTGTTGGAGTTTGCTGGAGGTCCAGACCCTGTTTGCCTGAGTATCACCAGTGGAGGCTGCAGAACAGCAGATATTGCAGAACAGTAAATATTGCTGCCTGATCCTTCCTCTGGAAGCTTCATCTCACAGGGGCACCTGGCTGTATGAGGTGTCAGTTGGCCCCTACTGGGAGGTGTCTCCCAGTTAGGCTACATGGGGATCAGTGACCCACTTGAGGAGGCAATCTGTCCTTTCTCAGAGCTCAAACACCATGCTGGGAGAACCGCTGCTCTCTTCAGAGCTGACAGACGGGGATGTTTAAGTCTGCAGAAGTTTCTGCCGCCTGTTGTTCAGATATGCCTTGCCCCCAGAGGTGGAGTCTACAGAGGCAGGCAGGCCTCATTGAGCTGCGATGGGCTCCAACCAGTTTGAGCTTCCTGGCAGCTTTGTTTACCTACTCAAGCCTCAGAAATGGTGGATGCCCCTCCCCCATTTAACTTAAGAAACTAGAAAAAGAACAAACTAAATCCAAAACTAGCAGAAGGAAGAAAATAGAAATCAGAACAGAGTAAATAAAATAGAAAAACAATAGAGAAAATAAGCAAAACCAAAAGGTGGTTCTTTATAGTATCAACAAAATTGATAAATCTTTAGTTAAATTGACTAAAAAAAGAGAGAAAGGGATTCAGTTATTAAAATCAGAAATGTAAGTGGGAACATTACTACTGATTCTACAGAATTAAAGGAGATTATAAGAGAATATTATGAACAATTATACACAAACAAATCGGATAACCTAGGTGAAATGGATGAATTCCTACAAATACAAAACCCACCAATACTGAAAGCACAAAGAAATAGAAAATCTCAATATACTTATAAACTATTAAGGAGATTGAGCCAGTAATAAAAATTATAATAGAATTCAACAACAAAAAAAAGCCTTGGACTTGATGGCTTCACTAGTGATTTCTGCCCAACATTGAAAGAAGAAATAACACCAATTATTCTCAAAGTTTTTTGAAAAATGGAAGAGGAAGGGACAGTTCCTCTCTGTCTATGAGGTCAGCATTACCCTGATACAAAAGTCAAAGATACTACAAGAAAAGAAAACTATATATTTTAAATAAATGTTCATAAGACCAATATTTCTTATGAGCATTGATTTAAAAAATCATCAACAAAATACTAACAAACTAAATTTGGTAACAT
This sequence comes from Theropithecus gelada, assembly GCF_003255815.1. Classification (NCBI taxonomy): domain Eukaryota; kingdom Metazoa; phylum Chordata; class Mammalia; order Primates; family Cercopithecidae; genus Theropithecus; species Theropithecus gelada. Next base: position 45,419,430 of record NC_037674.1, on the reverse strand, counting down.
ATTAAAAGGATTTTATATTATGACCAAGTGGGATTTATTTTTGTAATGCAAGGATGGTCCACATATAAATGTCAATTGGTGTAAAACACCGCATTAACAGAGTGAAAGGCAAAAACACATGATTATCTCAATTGGTGCAGAGAAAGCATTTGACAAAATTCAACACCTTTTTACAATAAAAACACTCTGAAGTAAACTAGAAATGGAAGTAAACTACCTCAAAATAATGAAAGCCATATATGAAAAATACATAGCAATCATACTCAATGGTGAAAGTTTTTCCTCTAAGATAAGGGACAAGGTAAGTATGCTCACTTTCACCACTTCTATTTAACATAGTGTTGGAAGTCCTAGTAAGAGTAATTAGGCAAGAAAAAGGAATAAAAGGCATCCAAATTGGAAAAGAAGTAAAATTATGTGTTTGCAGATCTTATATATAGAAAACCCTAAATATTGCACCCAAAAATCCTTTTCAAAACTAATAAATTAATTCAGCAAAGTAGCAGGATACAAAGTCAACACACAAAAATCAGTTGCATTTCTATATACGAACAATGAACAATCTGAAAAGGAAATTAAGAAAATGACTCCATTTACAATAGCATCAAAAAAATAAAAAATACTTAGGAATTAACCAAGCAGGTGAAAGACTTGTACAAAGAAAACTATAAAACATTGCTGAAAGAAATTAAAGATGACATAAATAAATGGAAAGACATATCATATTCGTGATGTGTATGACATATCATTTTAAGATTGTAAGACAATATTGTTAAGACATCAATACTCCAAACTGATCTACAGATTCAATGAAATACCTATCTACTATGGTCTGAATCTTTGTGTCTCACCAAAATTCATACCTTGAAACCTAATCACCAATGTGATAATATTAGGAGGTGGAAACTTTGAAGGTGAGTAGGTCATGATTAGGCTGAGCCCTCGTGGCTGGCAGTAGTACCCTTGAAAAGCAGGCTCCAGACAGCTGCCTTGCCCCATCCATCATGTGAGAACAGAAGGAGAAGGTGCCATCTATGAACCAAAAAGTGAGCCCTCATCAGACACTGAATATGATCTTGGACTTCCCAACCTCCAGAACTGTGGGAAATAAATCTCTGTTGTTTATAAGCTACCCAGTCTATATTTTGTTACAGTAGCCTAAACAAACTAATACATTATTAAAATCCCAACATTTTTTGCAGAAATAGAAAGATCTACCTTAACATTCATATGGAATCTGAAAAGCCAAAACAATCTTGGAAAAGAAGAACGGAGTTGAAGAACTTGCATTTCCTGATTTCACAATTTACTACAAAGCTGCAGTAATCAAAACAGTGTGTTACTGGCATAAAAACAATATTTCAAAAAAACAAAGTTGAAGGACTCACACTTCCTGATTTCTAAACTTACTACAAAGCTATAGTAATCAAAACAGTGTGTTACTGGCATAAACACAAACACATAGACCAATGAATTAAAATAGAGAACCCAGGGATAAATCCTCACAAATGATTTTCAACAAGGCTTCCAAAGCCATTCAATGTGAGTTCTTTCATTCACCCTTTCATTCTTTCATTCACTGAATATCCACATGCAGGACAATAAAGTTAGCCCATTGCCCAACATTATAAACAAAATTAACTCAAAATAGATCACAGATCAAAAACTATAAAGCTCTTAGAAGAAAACATGGGGCAAAAGTTTTGTGACATTAGATTTGGCAATGCTTTCTTGGATATGACACCAAAGGCGCAAGCAACAAAAGAAAAAATAGTTAATTTAGGCGTCATAAAAATTAAAACCTTTTGGCCATCAAAGGACACTATCAACAGAGTAAAAAGGCAACCCCTGGAATGAGAGAAACTCTAAGCAAATCACATATCTAATAGGGGAATAATATCTACAATACATAGAGAATTCCTAAAACTCAGCAACAAAAACAAAGAACCTGATTCAAAAATGGGCAAAGGACTCAACAAGACATTTCTCCAAGGAAGATATATGAATAGCCAATAAGCCATTCATTCAACATCACTAGCCATTAGAGAAATACTAGTTAAAACCACAATGAGATATCACCTCGCACCTATTAGGAATGCTATTATAAAAACAAAACACAAAACAGAAAATAACAAATGTTGGTGAAGATGTGGAGAAATTGGAATAGTTGTGCACTGTTGGTGGGAATGCAAAATGGTACAGCCTCTGTGGAAAACAATATGGTGGCTCTTCAAAAATTAAACATAGAAATGCCACATGATCCAACATTTCCCCTCTGGGTATAGACTCAAAAGAATTGAAAGCCAGGTCTCGAAGAGATATCTGTACACAGAAGTTTATGGCAGCATTACTCACAGTACCCAAGAGGTGGAAGCTATCCAGGTGTCCATCAACAGATGAATGGGTAAACAGAATGTGGTGTATACATACAATGAAATAATATTTAGCCTTTAAACAGAAGGAAAGTCTGATACATGTGACAAATGGATGAACCTCAAGGAAATAATGCTAAGTGAAATAAGCCATTCACTAAAACAGCAATACTACATGATTTCACCTATAGGACATACTTAGGGTAGTCAAAATCATAGAGACAGAAAGTAGAATAGTGGTTTTCAGGTGCTGGGGGGAGGTACTGCTTAATGGGTACAGAGTTTCAGTTTTGTAAGATGAAAAGAGTTCTGGAGATAGATGATAGTGATGGCTGCACAACAGCATCAATGTACTTAATGCCACTGAATGGTACACTTAACAATGGTCAGAATGTTATGTGTATATTACCACAGTAAAAAAGCCCAAAGAAATACGTATATATACATACACATATATAAGTATATAAAACATACAAACACTTGTATACTAACAGAAAGAGAAAAACCTAGAACTCAAAAACGTTAATAGTGGTGATACCTTGGGATAATGGAGTTATTGGTGATTTTTCCCTTTCTAATTATTCTAAATAAACTTGTATTGCTTGTTTAATTAAAACAAAATCAGTTCCAGGCACGGCGGGTCATGCCTGTAATCCCAGCATTTTGGTATGTCAAGCTGAGAGGATTGCTTCAACTCAGGAGTACAAGATCAGCCTGGGTAACAAGGTGAAACCCCCCTCTCTACAAAAAACACAAAAATTAGCCAGGCATGGTGGTGCATGCCTATAGTCCCAGCTACTTGAGGACGCTGAGATGGGAGGATCCCTTGGGCCGTGGAGTTCAAGGCTACAGTGAGCAGTGATTGTGCCACTGCATTCCAGCCTGGAGACAAAGTGAGATCCTGTCTCTAAATAATAAATAACAAAACCAAAAGACTAAAAGCTAGATGGAGGGAAGACCCATTTCTATGAGATTATGCCTGAATCTTAAGGGATTAACAAAGAAGTTAATCATACCCAAACCTGCACTTGAAAACTGGAAACAACCCTTTATTCTATCATTCATAGCATTGTAGTCTAGAATGTTCTTATAGAAGATAGGTGTTATTTGACCAGCATCCTTTAATTCAGGGCACCACCACTCTGCCATTTGAAGATTTTGAAGTGGGATTGACTAGATGTCATGTTCTTTTCAGGCAACGTGGATGAGCCTCAAAAGCATTATGCTAAGTGAAAGAAGCCAGACTCAAAGTCTGAATACTGAATTCTTTCATTTACAGGATACTCTAGGTAAGGCAAAATGATAGTGACAACGATCAAATTAGTGGCGGCAGGAACTAGAGAGCTGGGGAGGGGACTGGCTCCAAAGGGGCAGGAGAGAACTTTGGGGGATGCTGTAAATGTTCTCTTTTATAAGTGGTTATAGGATAGTACACATTGTCAAAACTGAATGCATTGTACACTCTGAAAGATTAAATTTCACCAAATAAGTAAGTTCAACAAATGTGACACAAAAAATAAATTAAAACTATGATTTTATTTTTTCTATTACTTGTTTATTTATTTAGAGATAGCGTCTTGCTTTGTCGCCCAGGCTGGAGTGCAGCAGTGTAATCATAGCTCACTGTAACCTCAATCTCCTGGGTTCAACTGATCCTCCTGCCTCAGCCTCCCAAGTAGCTGGGACTACAGGTGTGTGCCACCACACCTCACATCTTTTGTAGAGACGGGGTCTCTCTCTGTCTCTGACTCCAGGCCAGGCTGGTCTCTGACTCATGGTGGGGCTGGTCTCGAACTCCTGGCTTCAAGCGATCTTCCCACCTTGGCCTTGCAAAGTGCTGGGATTACAGGCATGAGCCACCATGCCAGGCCTCAAAACTTTTACAACAGTTTTAAAAATTAATAAGAAGGACACTTTGCACAGAACAGCGAGAACAGCGGGTAAAAGACCCTTTGGGGCCTTGGCTCTGCAATGGAACAGCCGGCTTAAACCAGGGGAACTGAGAGCACCGGAGACATGAAGATCATCAACATCTGTCTTCTTACAAGCAGCAATGGAATGAAAGTGAGAGAAGCCCCAGGGGCACCAGGGAAGAATATGGGCAGGAGGCCTGGGCAGAGTCTGGAGCCCACAAAGCCCCTTCCCTGGTATCGGTGCCTCCTCAGCCACTCTGGGCTGTGCCCAATCTGCCTCCAGCTCTGCCTCAGCTCACTGCCTCCTGGAACCATCTCCCAGGTCTTGGCAGCTCTCCCTCCTCGCTCTGGTACTGACCGCCTGGCATGTTCTTCCCTCTAGTTTGCTTCAGGGCCTTCTTTCTCCAACTGCTCTGTAGCTAACCCCAGCCTGACTCCAGCCTCCAAAGCCAGCTATTGAGAAAAAAAATTATAAATGGGAAATACTTCGACATTTGGAGCTTATTAGATTTCAAGTTGGGAAGATCTACAAAAGATGCTGATACTGCTTTGAAGGCATGTATACTTCCTTCCTAAATTCTTGCTCTGATTCCTAACTAGCAACAGATAACCAAGTTACCTCACTATCACCTAATGCCAATAGGAAGAGGGAGAACGTTAGAAATAATATTATCCTTGGATGTCTCAAAGGGCTAAAGGCTGAAGTTGTCCTAACCAGCTCCTTAACTAGTCACAACTAATTATCAGGTGAGAGAAATCAGGAAAAGCCATGCCACTTCAGCAGAATGGGGACAGCCCGGCTGGGCCCCATCTAACTTAGGGACAACCGATGTGTTCTCCCAACTCCGTGATGTATTTCCTCGGGATTGTGGTCCGTGGCTTCTCTTCTCATTTTCCTAAAAAATCTCTCATAAGCCTGGGGTTATAGGAAATTAATATTAGTAATGATGGGCTCAATTTCTAACATCTGCATGGGATGCGGAATTTGTATACTGCTTCTGTATATGCCTTCCAGATACCATTTCCTAAAAACAAGAAAGACTACCCACCCCACCTCACTCCCAAAATAACCAAAAAGAATAAAGGCCAGACTATTTGACAAGGGAAGTTGAGTCTATATTCGAATGCTTAAGGGGTTTCTGTTTATTTAACTATGCTCCATGCATTGCTCTAATAAGGTTGCAGAAGGGACATTGGCCACACCAAAGGAAGCTCTCAGGGGCACTCATAAGCAAGGCTTGTCCAGAGAACTCTTGTGGAGGCTCAGGCTGAGAGGAAATGCAGGACAAGATGTCCCCAGTCCTGGTCCACACTGACTGGTCCCTGGGAGCCAAACCATGAAACAGAGAGACATGAACCTCAACCAGTGCTGCTCTCTCATCCAAAAGAGCTTCACAAGGAAGGATATCCTTCAACACCTGTCCTCTCCAACCTCAAGCCCCTCCCTCCCGATCTCTTCCCATCCCCAGTGTGGACATCCTGACCATACACAGAATAAACAGCTCCCCCTTGAGTGTGAAGTGAGGTGAAACCGTACATTTCTCCTACAAGGCCTGGAGTTCCTCCATTATTGATAGACCTAAGAGAGTTAAGCATTATCCTCTCCAGGTTCATCTTTCCAAAGGTATATTTTTCTGAAGAGGGAAAACATATTAAGGTTCATGGATCACAGTGTGAATAAACTAAGCTGTTGGTTGGTTCTGTTTCATGCTCTGTCTGAAGGAACCTGGGCAGGTGAGAGCCCTGGCACTTGGAGCCAGCTGGCAGAAAGAACAGGGAAAGGACAGGGGCAGAAGTAAAACTCTATGGATGTCATGATTGGATCAGGCACCAGCTCTGCTGAGGACCTCTTGCCTCCTGCAGATCACAAAATCCCAGACTGTCAGACTGCAAATACTCTTAGTTCCAACCCTATCATTGGAGATATGGGAAAACTGAGGCTCAGAGGGGCAAAAGAGGTTCCATGGCATCTTACTCCCAGCCCATGGTTTTGCTTTTTTTCACGAAGAATTTCTGGGATTCTAGAAGCTGGGATAGTAAGGAACTTTCGAGATCATCTAATTCAGACTCTCATTAAAGATGGATATGTTCTAGAACTCAGCCAGCCACTTCAGACAATAGGCCTGGTGCTCTGGTCATTCCTAGAGAACAAACCTGCATGAGATATGCATACAACTGCATACCGGTGACAGTAGATTAAGAACCTGACCACAGTTATTAAGGGTCTACTATAGGCTAGGAAGCTGATAGAAATTATTTCAACCTATATTCTAAACTATCTTTTGAAGGCCATTATTATTATCCTCACTTTATGGTGGAAGACACTGAGGATCAGAGGGGATAAGTAATTTATTCAAAGTCACAGCAATAGTAAGTTCAGAATATGGGATCTGAACCCAGGTCTCTGAGACTCAAAAAAGCATGATTGTGTCATTAACTCCTTATGGTGTTTGTATGAAGACAGAGAGATTGAAAAATGTTGAATTCTATCTCTTTATTATCCCTAATGGTGGAGGAGGTGGTGCTGAAAGGCTGATTGTACAGTTATCAATCTTATCTATCTTTTAGCATAAGTCCCTGCTTTCATTGACCATCTTCCCAGACCAGGTCACTTTCTCCTATTACACACCTCAGTATTTTCCTTCAAAGCCATTTTCACAGTAGTGATTTAATTGCCAATGTAATTATTTGGTCAATACTTCTCTCCCTCAATAGACTATAAGTCCCATGAAGGTAGGGACTGAGTTCGGAGTCTATCTTGGTCACCACTACATCTTCTGCACCTAGCACAGGGCCTATACCAAGTGTATGCTCATAGTATCTGTGGAACAAATAGATGAATGGTTGGACGGATGGGTGGATAGATGCATGGATGAATGGAAAGACACATGCATAGATAGAAGGATGGATGGATAGATGGATGGATGGATGGATGGATGGATGGATGGATGGATGGATGGACAGATGCATGGACACATGGATGCATGGATGCATGGATGGAAGGATGCCTGGATGGATGACTGGATGGATAGATGCATGGTTGGAAGGAAGGATGCCTGGGTGCCTGGATGGATGCATGCATAAATGGATAGTCAAATGGATGGATGATTGGGTGAATGAACAGATGAATCTCAGCTCACTGATGTCCTAAAATGTGAAGTGACCCAAAGCCCTGGGCTCTGAGAACCAAAGCAGACAGGACTATGTTTTTGTTTCTCAACCCTGCCTGTGTGGTGAGTCACCCAATTTTTGAAAACCACATGCTTCTTTCCACAATCAGGCTGCCCAGAGGGGCCCCCAAGCCTCAAAGAGCGTCAGGAAAGCGCTGCTCACACGCACAATTACTGCCAGTTTCTTATCATTGCTGCTTTGATGTGTTGTTTGTGAGTCAGAGCTGCTGTTGCCTCAATGCTGTTCCTGTTTCGGCAGCATTCTGACTTTTTTTTAAAGAAAAAAGTCGGAAGTGGCAGACTCTGTCTTTGGGCTAAGACTACAGACTGTTATTTGATTTGATTACTGCTTGATTTGATTATGGATGGACTCAGGATTGAGGGGAATAAGGATATGAAAGAGAAAATGGTGGCCATATCCCACCTATGCTAAAGTAAAGAGCACTCTAACCCTTTGGAAGAGACCATCCCCAACTCTTCCCCAGCAGAGCCACTGTATGGAACCCATTCTGGTCAGACTGGAGTCTGGCTATTTCCCACCACACCTTGAACTTTCTTACTTCCTTTCTTACCTATACATTTCCTCTTGCCAAGAATGTCACCCCTCCTCCCATCTCCACCTCTCAAAAATACAATGCAGCCTTCCAAGGCTAAACTCAGCTTTCTCCTCTGAGTCTCTTCTGATCACTACAGTCAACAGTCCCCTGACCTGCCTGCTCTTTGAGATCTTGTAACATTCACTTCCCATGTGGTAATTTACTCACATTACTATCTGATGATAATGTGCATTTTGCAATGTTCTGTTGCAATTTAAAGGAAGAAAGTTATGATGTCTTGGGGATAATGGCACTCTTGGGGCCAAAAGAAAGAAGCTGGAGTCCAACTAAGCTACTTTCTTCCTATCTGATCTCTGAGAAGTTATCACCCTGAGTTTGTTCATCAGTAAAATCAAGATTTTCCTAGCCTTGAATATCAGATAAGATAATCGTCCTAAACATGCTTTGTAAAGTGTACAATTGTGCGTGTATATGAAGAGTAATTGACATCATCTTCATCCTTTCCATCATTACTGTCAGCATCATCAGCATTATCACTGCATTGCTATTTCACTTCCCATGTGCTAACATACTTAGATAACACATATTTGTTATCTCCCAAGCTGGACTGTGGGCCTTTTGTGGTTAGAGACCTAGCAGCATACCTCTGAACCTCCATATCTTACACATAGCACAGGGTTGGGTACACCGTTGATCTCCAGTGACTGTTTCTCAATTGATTGATAAACTCAGATGAAAATAACTCAATAGGAGAAAGCTATATTTGACAAGGATATCATTCAGAGGTCCTGTTTTACTTCTTCCTTTGATTTATTTATTTATTTTTGAGACAGAGTCTCACTGTCGCCCGGGCTGGAGTGCAGTGGTGCGATCTCCGCTCACTCGCAAGCTCCGTCTCCCGGGTTCATGCCATTCTTTTGCCTCAGCCTCCTGAGTAGCTGGGACTACAGGCACATGCCGCCACGCCCGGCTAATTTTTTGTATTTTTAGTAGAGACGGGGTTTCACCATGTTAGCCAGGATGGTCTCGATCTCCTGACCTCGTGACCTCCCCCTTCTCCGCCTCCCAAAGTGCTGGGATTACAGGAGTAAGCCACCACGCCCAGCCTCTTTCTTTGTTATAAAAATAACAAATGGAAAGAAGTACATTGTTAAAGTCAGCAACATCTCTCCCTGGACCTGAAAAGAATGGTCTTGGACTTTTTTTTTTGCCATATCCCCTGACAGCACCAGGACACTTCTCATTCCATAGTTTCATCCAACCTTCAAGAGAATCCTGGCAAAGGAAACAGGAAACTGCAGGTGCATAACATCCCATTCTCCAGTTAAGCCAAGTGAGGCCCAACAACATGATCTCACTTACTCCAAGATGGAGCACTGAGTCACTGGTGAAACCCCGCCCATGAAGGAGGTCTCCTAACTCTTGGCCCTTGGATGTTTTGAGGTGGACACTTATTCCACTGAAAGGGAATTTTCTACCACTAATTGAGACAGAGGTTTTATAAATGATACCTCATTTATTCTTCATGGTGTCCTTGAAAATGACCCATCATCCCCTCCATTGTATCCATGAGGAAACTGACACTCTGAGAGGTGAAGTGACCTGCCCAAGGTCACGGAGAAGAGGTGGGGCCAGGCTCTCATTTCCCAATACCCACTGAGCACACTCTAGGCATGTGGGCCAAGCCTACTGCCGGGCTGTGAATCTCTCCCCCTGTTCTCTGGTTCCTTGATTCACAGGAAGTTCAGGTCAACCACATCCTGCCACGTCCTTGCAGACAAGATAACGATCCCCACCACCACCATTCTCTGTCCCACCACAGCCCAGCAAGGGCAGACAGGCTTCCTTTACTCTTTTGATAACCACTGTGTGTCAGAGCTAGAAGGGGCCTAACTCTGAGTTTCCCTCCTTCAAAATCATCTGGGCCACATGCCAATAGTCCAGAGTCCCCAAGTCATCTCTATAGCTTGAAATAATCATTTTTAAGGAGGGGCCCAGGAATCTGTATTTTTAACAAGCATCCTGAGTGATTCGACGAGTGTTCGAGTTTGGGAAACCACTAGTTAAACCCTGCTGGAGAGAAGTGACTTTTCGCTGTCATCCCAGTAGTGTAGGCTGGGTAGTATCTTTGTCATATTTACTGTGTCTGTTATAAGGGGCCACTGAATGCTATTGAATTCGTACTTTGCCATTAAGGAAGCAGGCTTGGGAAGTTAATTAAGCCAGCTTGAGATCTAACCAATCCAGCTCTGCATAAGCAAAATGAATGATGCATTTGGAGGCCCGCCTGAAGAACTCCCAGCATGCCAGGCTAAGTCCACACGTTCATCATCTGAAGCCTCCTTCTTGGAGTAATCTGGAACTGACCCTCAATCCACAAACATTAACCTTTAGCCCAGCAGTAGGCAGACTATTTCCTACAAGCCAAAGCCTGCTGCTTGTTTTTGTAAAGTTTTATTGGCACACAGCCACGCCCATTTGTTTATGTATTGTTTATGGCTGCTTTTGCACTACTATGGCAGAATAAAGCCTAAAATATTTACTATCTGGCACTTTACAGAAAAACTTGGCCAACCCCTGCATTATCCCATCTATCAACCAGCAAAGCTTCATTCCTGTGGCTGTATCAGACAGTCTCTGGCTTTCCCAGGCATGTATCCACAGTATCACAGCAGCAGAGTGCTTGAGCACACTGTAAGGACTTTAAAAATCGTTGAATGAAGAACCATCACAATGAGCGATTTCAATTTCCATTATGCAAATGAGAAAAATCACAACTTTTAGAAACATTAATTATGTAATCCAAGGTCTAATAGTTAGAAAGTGCTAGAATTAGGCCAGGCACAGTGGCTCACGCCTGTAATCTCAGCACTTTGGGAGGCCAAGGCAGGCAGATTACCTGAGGTCAGGAGGTTGAGACCAGCCTGACCAAAATGGTGAAACCACAGCTCTACTAAAAATACAAAAATTAGCCAGGCGTGGTGGTGGGTGCCTGTAATCCCAGCTACTTGGGAGGTTGAGGCAGGAGAATCACTTGAACCCAGGAGGCGGAGGTTACAGTGAGCCAAGATCACGCCATTGCACTCCAACCTGGGCAACAAGAGCGAAACTCCGTCTTGGTTAAAATAAAAAAAAAAAAGGTGCTAGAATTAAATGGTTTTTTTGATGCAAGATACAGTATTTTGTCCTATCAACTTGAGGCAGAGATCAGGCAGAATCTTGCTGGAAATGTGCAGAAATGGGGCTTAGGGTAGGTCTTTTGGACGAAGGACCTGGATCTTGGGGCTAGGAAAAATAAGAAGGCCCTAGGAATGAATGAAGAATTGTCTGAAAGGATAAACAGGCCCTGTCCTGCTGGGAAAATAGGGACCTTGAGAATATATTAGGCAAATTCATATTACAGTGTTAGCTTCTTTCTGGACCTGCTGTGACAAAGTTAAGGGAGCTTTTTCACCTGGGGGTAAAGGAGGGTACATTAAGGAGCACAGAGAAGGGAGAGGAGAGTGAGTCAGGCACGCTTACCAGAATACGACTCAAACCGAACCAGGCTCTGGTCTCAGTGGTGTTGAGTCACTGGGGCATCAGTCGGGAGCCTGGGCAGCCACCTGGCAGTGGAACTGCGGTGGAGGTGCCCGCCCCAGGGGATGCCTGGACCCAGTGAACATGAAGCCCTTCCCAGTTCTGAGGTTCTCAGAACCCTCTGTGGCTTGAGTCAGGCCTGACACTCTCCCATCCACTTTACTGAGAAGCATTAAAGCCACCAAACACCCCCTCTGGAATCTGATGAGATTCAGCTTTGTCACGCCCACTTTCCCAAGATAGTCATAGAAAATGGGGGATTCTTTGGGTTGGCTGTTTGGAATTCTTTCCCAGATAAATCATGCCCACAAGGTAACACCAACAATATGTAGTCTCTGTTTCTTTAAAGTGGAAGGGAATATAAAACTGAATGCCAAAGACTCTATTTTCTTGTTTTTCTCTCTAACCTTTATAGTTATTGCACTTACACAGAATTCGCCAGGAGGTTGTTCAGTTATAGCATGCATTGATTCTCTCCAAAGCACTCACTTTAGCTTGCAAAGAAACAACTCTATGTTTTTGCACTCATATTTTATTGCATTATGAAATGACGGATTGCATTATTTAATCAGAGTAACAGGTACAGGTTGAGAAGAAATACAAATAGCCCTTGGTAAGCACACACAGCTCAACCAGTGGAAACCTATGTGCCCGGGAAAACTGGAGAGAAGCTTCAGTTGGAGCTGCTAGCTTCAAGGCTTTAGTGTATCCCAGGCATGGGCACAGTGCTTGCTGAGTAGTGTGGAGATCCTCCATCAATCTAGCAAGCTGGTGGATTGCAGGTTAAGAGGGCTTCTGCTGTTTAACTGCACGCATTTGCCACAGCCCTTTGTCACGGACAGAACACTGTTCAGTGTAATCCTCATGGCCCTCTAAGGGAGGCAGAGAAGATTTTCATATAGGAAAAATGAGGATCAGAGGCCTTAAGTGACTTTCTCAAAGACAAATGTGCAGTAATTACCTCATTTGTGTCTGCACTGCAGGAGCCCAGCACAGAGTGGACACGTGGGAAAAAAGCCCACTGTTCATGAAACAAGTGATAGAGCCAGGCCCCAAACCAGGTGGATCTGCTTTGAGAGCCCATGTTCTTTCAACTCACTTATAAACATTTGTGAAATGCGCACTATATGTCAAGAATTATGGCTGGCTCAGATACAAAAGATGGGGCCTATTACTTCTCACCTGTTTAGGGCCATGTGCTTCCTAGCTCTCATTTTTCTCCCTACCTTTCTCCTGGAAAAAATAAATAAATTAAAAAAAAAAAAAAACCCTTGTTTTAAAAAGCTCAATTCTTCTGTCTCCTTTGGTGTTAATTTTCTGCAAAATAGCCTGGGAAGAAGCAATTGAGTGCATTTGAATTATGCCAAAATTTTTCAGAAGCGGGTCCAGTCTCACCTTTACTCTCCACCCCATTTCCTACTTCCACCTCCAAGACTTCCCACACTTATGCAAAACATCCTGGCTGAGTCTCACCAAGAGCTCTAGGGGAAATCCTAAACCTCAGAGTGAAATGAAGGAGCTGATTTGCCCCTGGGGAAATTAGACACAAACAAGGCTGGGGTGAACCACCAGGCTTGAAACTGTTTCTTTGGATTAGTCACAGGGTTACCCACTCATGAATGTTCCTCCCACCTCCTCACTTCAGGCTCTGTTACTCTAGAGGGCTGGCCTGGTTACAAGGGTAGCCAGATTAACTAGGGTCTAAATGGGAGAGCTGGGGGACGATCATTCAGATCATTCACCAAAGAAACCGCAGCGACCTTCCGCCTGGGTGGGGCTTCTCTTCTTTTAACCTCCTGCGAAACTGCTAGTCAGCAGCTCTGTTTCCTGCCATTGCTCGAGGAGATCTTCATGAGTTTCATAGGAGTAGGACTGTGCCTTCAATCCATCATCTTTCTAGGGAAGGTAGCAGTATTTTGTTTGCTTATTTCTTAACAAATAATATATTAAAGACTGCTTTCCTCCAGGTACATGTTAGACACTAGGAATATAGTGGTAAGCAAAGAACTGCTTAGGAGTCTTGCCCTTGTGTTTTTGATGGTTGATCGCAGGTTGTTTAAGAGGCTTCTGCTGTTCAGTTGCATATGCCACAGCCCTTTTACATGAACAGAGAGAACTGTCCAGTAATTTAATCCTCACGGCCCCTCAAAGGAGGCAGAGAAAATTTTCATATAGGAAATTAGGATCAGAGGCATTAAGTGACTTTCTCAAAGACAAATGTGTGGTAATTATCTCTTTTGTGTCTGTACTACAGGAGCTCAGCACAGAGTGGACAGGAGAAAAGAAATTCCATTGTTTATGAAACAGAAGTGATAGAGCTGGGCCCCAAATTGGGTATATCTGTTTTGAGATTGCTTTGTAACACAAATACATCGAATAACTGCTAGAGACCAGGGCAAGGGGGTTCTGTCTGTTTGGTTCACTGCTATATGGTTAAGGCCAGGAAAAGTACCGGGCATATAACAGACATTCAATAAGCATGTGTTGGATGGATGGATGGATGGATGGATGGATGGATGGATGGATGGATGGATGGACGGATGAATGGATAGATAACCCAAACAATTGCAGGTCGTGCTGAATGTAAGAATTAAACATAACATGGGCTATGGGAATGCATCATGGGATTTATCATCTCTTTTGGGTCTGGGGAAGACTTCTTTGCAAAAAATAATAACCCAGACAAGATTCAAGGGGTGAGTAGGAGCCAGTGAAAGGAAGGAGAAGATAGTGGCAGGAGGAGCCACCCAGGCACAAGGAATAGCTTGGGTGAAGGTCCTGAAGCAGGAGGGAGCACAGTTTATGAGAGGACGCTGAAGAAAGTCTCCAGAACTGGAGGACAAGTGGGACAGAAGGGTTGATTCAAGGTGACCCTGGAGGGGACAGCAGAGCAGATCCTAGTGGCCTGAACATAGAACTCTGACCTCTTCCACAGAGGAAGGAGGAGTCACTAACCTATGTTCAGCAGTAATCAGTGTGGCCAGACTTGCACTGGCATCACAAGTTGAAGTGCTTTTAGGAAGGTACATTTGGGAGTGTCTAGGTATACATGACCAGTGGGAGATGATGAACTTGCCACCGGTTTTAAAGTTTACAGTGACACGTTTCTACCCTACTACTATTTCACCTTCACATCATTACATAATATATTTTATTTAACAAATACCAATATTGCATTACTATGTGACAGATGTCATTCTAAGTGCTTTGCAAATATAAACTCTCACATTGGCCTTGTGACGTTAGTGCTATTATTATCCTTTTTAAAAGATGAGGCAACTGGGGTGGGGCATTCAAACCAACACAGCAGATGACAGAATGCCAGGGTCTTCCTCAATTCCTGTGATGCATGGAGGACTGCAGAAGTCTCCGTGTGCCCTGTGGAGGGTGTGCAAGGAGACTGGCCCTGGAGCTGCAGTGGGTGAGGTAGCTGGGAAAGACAGATAGGGCTGGAATGAGAGTCAGTCTGCTTTCAGGGGATCCACAGCACCAGCCACAGTACAGTGGGGCCTTGATGGCAGGAAGAGATGGTGCTCTATGCCCGGGCCCCGCTTCAAACCTAGCATCTCTCCACACAATCTAATATCCCTTCAGTTTTTCCTCCACCAGGTCATCTGCTTTGCAGATTCTATGTCTTCCTCTTTCTTGGTTGACCCCCTCATTTTAGCAGAACAGTCCCTCCAGCAGCATACTGAGACAAGGAGAATGGAAGGAAAATGTCGGGGAGACCGTCATTTAAAAAATTCTTTAGAGCCCTTCTGGGTTGCTATTTGGCTGGGCATAAACTCCATTTTGCAAGCCACTTTTGTTCAGAATTTTAAAGATACTGCTTCTTTCCTTATAGTTTTCAGTGTTGCTGCTGAGGAGCTCACACTCGATTAATAGTTTGGCTGGGTATAGAATTCTACAGCCTCAATCAGCCTCCTGAGCTACTGTTGAGGAATGCCATCCTGTACCCTGATCTTTTATATATTTTTTTGGTTTTTATTTGCTTTTCATTTTTCTTTTCTGGAAGCTTTTGATATTTTTTCTTGATTTATGGTATTCTGAAATTTCCTAATAATTTGCCTTGATGTGGATCTTTTTGTCATTTGCTGTGTTTAGCATGTGGTGGATTCAGATAAGTAAACTCATGGCTTCAGTTCTGGGAATTTTATTTTTGTATTTTTCCTTGAATATTGTCTTCCCCTTGTTTTCTCCATTTTTCTCTTTTTGGAATGTTTAACTATTTGGATGCTGGATATCCTTGATAGATCCTCCAATTTTCTTATCTTTCTTTCCTATTTCCGATCTGTTTATCTTTTTGTTTTACTTTCTAAACATTCTCCTCATCTATGAAATGTGTTATTTTTTAAGGGTTTTTTTTGGTCTATTAATTTTAATTTTCAAGAAATCTGTCTTATTCTCACTTGATCCCCATTCTTTCTTTTTACATTCATTTTTATTTTCTTAGATGCAATATCTTCTCATCTCTGTGATGATGTAACTTGTAATATTCAAAGTCTACTCACATTTAAAATGGGTCACTGAAGATCTGATGAAAAGCTCCATAGGGTTGAATAGGGCTTGTCAGTTGACAGAACTCACTGCAAGGTAATAATGTGGGAAACTAACCATTTCACTGAGGAACACTCAATCATCAGGAATACCCCCATTTTGTAGATGAGACTAGGCACTGAGAACATAAGTAATTTACCCAAGTTCATATAACCAGTAACTGGTGTTGCTGAGATTCAAACCAAGAACATCTCATTCCAGAAGCAGTGTGCTAAACCACTGTGCTGCACTGCACTGCCTCTCAGAGCAGCAGCAGCTAACATTTAACAAGTGCTTTCTGTGTACCAGACACTGTTCTAGGCACCTAAAAATCATTTAATTTAATCCTCATAACATTTTGAAGTAGCCACTTTTTCTAGCCCCATTACTGACCAGCAACTTGAAGCACAGAGAAAATAAACCACTTGCCCAAGATCACACAACTGGTAAGTGCTGGAGATGGGATATAATCCTAGGCAATCTGGCCCAAGCATCCTTTCTGCTTTGCCTCCAGAAGTCTCCGTTTCACCATCTGAAAAATGGCAATGTGATTCCTAACTCAGTTATTTTGAGGATACAATGACAGAACACATGTAAGAAACCTGTACCTAAGAGACCTGCAACAGATGTTATTTTCATTTAAAAAAAAATTGTTTTCCTCTCTTAGGCTTCAATTTCTCTAACTTTAAGATAAGAAGCTATAGATTTCAGAAGAAAAGTTTGTAGGGTCTCTAAGGTCTCTCCTGGCTGTGAACGTCCATGGTCTACAAAGTTAGGGTAGACCTAACTCAGGAGTGGAGATGGATTAGAAGTGAGGGTAAGGGTGGGAGGTATCAAGACCTCAAGGCATAGAGGAAGAGAAAAAACAGGAGGTAGAAGAAAATGTGACATGTTCTAGATGGTTCCATTTTCCAACTCTGGCCCAGAGAATCCCTTCTGTGTTCCCAAATAGCTGTCAAGCTCAAATAACAGGTTCCAACTGACACATAAAAAGAAACACATGTAACCACTTACAGGCCAATTAATATCAGGGCAGGGGATGGGGGAAAGCCACAGAGGGGAGGAGGCCACTGGGGTTGAAGTGAGCAAAAGAATGATGGCCGTGCTTCCGGGCCTACGGCTGAAATGGGCTATTATGTGTCATCAGGAAACTTAAGAAGGGGAGAAAAAAACAACTCCTGATCAAAGTCCCTTTTGTCAACTTCTAACAGATTAATAGATGACAGATTTTGCACTTAGAGCTCTACTGCAAGGTCAAGGGCAGTGAAACGGGGCTTGTTGGGACATTTTTCTTCTTTCATTCAGCTGCTGGTCTGCAGAACTCATCATTCTGACAGCCCAGCTGCCTGAAACTGCTCTTAGAAGGTCTGCGTTCCCTGGGATATTTTAGGGGGAGAGTGGACTTCTTGTTAGCACAGAGAAGCCAGGCTATTCTCATTCCCATAGGCGCTGCCTTGTTCAGGGTCCTCCTTGGAGATTCTCACTCCCTAGAGCCCAAGCCCATCACGCCACTTCCCAAATTCCCCTCTTATAACCTGACAGTGGCCCTCTCAGGTCAAGCAGAAGACACACTTCTAAACCTGGCTTCTAGGTCCCTCAGTGATCTGGCTTTGCCCCATGACTCGAGGGCTTTTAACATCAATCAGACTGGATTACTTGCAGCTCCCCAGACTCATCTCGCTCTTTTGCCTACACATCATAACTTTCTCTGCATCCTTTTTGTCTTCCTGTCAATTCCTATTCACCCATCAAGGCTGTGCCAGTGTTAACTCCCTGCCTTCCCAGTGTAAGAAGAGGCTATATCTTCTGTGATGCACAAACCCTTCAAACTCACAGCCTTCAGCCTTGACCTTATGGTCTGGCCATTATCTGTCTATAACGCCATCACTTCCACTCAGTCATGTGTAAAGACCAGTGTGCTGCCTGGCACGGAGTAGGGGCTTCCTGTTACAGAATTATGGGTACATTACAGGTGAGTCACCAAGACCTGAGACTGTGGAGGGAGACCCTAATTTCACCCTAAAAATTCTCACCCCTGGCAGAATCTGTGACTTGCTTTTAACCAACAGAATATGGTAAAGGTTGATGAATGCTACTCTCATGATTCAGGCAAGGTAATAGGATGTCAATCTCATGATTATGTCACTTTATATAAAACTCCATGGTGACAGAGTTGAGTGACCTCCTTGCTAGCTTGAGAAGGTAAGCAATCATGTTGAGGAATCTCATGTGGCAAGGAATTGTGAGGCTGACCTGAAGACAGCCTCTGGCCCATAGCCAGCAAAAGCTGGGGCCCTCAGTCATACAGCCACAAGGAAATCAAATGAATTCAACCAACAACTCGAGTGAGCTTGGAAGTGGAATTCCTCTGTTGAGCCTCCTGATGAGAATGCATCCCAGTCAACACCTTGATTGCAGCTTTGTGAGACTCTGTACAGATAATTCAGCTAAGCTATCCCTGGTAACCCAACACATGAAAACTGAGAGAAGATATTTGTGTGTGCTATTTTAAGTTGCTACCTTTGTGGTAATTTGTTACTTAACAATTAACAAACCAATACAGAGATCATTGTTAAAAATGCATTTTGGGGGATCTAGAAGACCCAAACAGCCCTGGGAAATTCAGTTTCACTCTTATAAGTTAATATATTAGCAAGAAATTTTTGCCAGGCAACTCATAGCAAGACTCCAGAATAAGGGTCTGGAGAATGAAAGTGGAAGCCAGCCCAGGGAGAAGGACTTAGGAAAATGAGAGGCAAGAGACAAACATGGGACAGGAAGAGCCCCAGGCCTGATATCAGGGCTCTGGGCTCCAGGCTGTGCAGATGATTTGCTACTAGCCTTTGGGTGAGGCACCTCCGCTCTGGGCCTCCATGATCTCATCTATAACCCAACTATTATGAACAGGTAGAGCTCTACGGCTCCCTCTGGCTCTGGCAATCTGGATAATGATTGTACAGTTTTACCAAGGAACTACCCTAGGCAGCATATTCTAGAGACTACTCAATTTTTCACTTGTTTATTCATTAATTCATTCATTCATCATGGATTACTCTTATTTTTAATAACTTTTGGAATTGCTTACATGAAAGATATATGTTTAAAAATCAATTTGAAAGACACACATGAATTAGGGCAGGAGAAGGAAAAGCTATGCCAGAATCCCAGGCTCATTTATTTGCATAGTTCTCCTTCCCCCTCCTCCTATTCTCTATAAGAAATACATTCCACGTGTTCAGGGTCAAGTTAGTCTTGCCCCTCTTTGCACCTATGGGGATAGTCACATGGCCCAGGTTTGGCCAGTCTGAGTACGCCAAGTCTCAGTCACTGTGATTGGCTTGAGGGTGAGCATATGCTCCAAGCAGGACCAGTCAGGTTCCTCCAACATGACTTTGCCAGCAGAGCTGGTGGAAGAGACTCGTTCTTCTTCTGGGGCTGCTCACATCTTCCCAGATGTGAATTTGGGGTGATTTGGGGCTACCATGGCTGCCATGTGGAGACAGTGTGTCTGAGATCTAGAAAGCGAAGCCCTGGTAACATTGAATCCAGGGCGAAACCAGCCATCTCTGGAGCCATCTGCACTTACTTGACCTGATCAATTACCTTCTTTAAAAAAATAATTTGGACTGGGTTTCTGCCACTTGTAACTAAAAGCATCTTAACTAATAGAGATAGTTATTTCAACTGAGCATATAATTTAGCTCTGTGTGTCTTGGAAGCCAAAGCAAAAGGGGAACCACATTGCATCGCAAAGTCACATTCTCTGGCATTACAGACCCAAGGCGCCAAGAAAGAGCCTTTTCTCAACTGCTCAAGCCTTTTTCTCATGCTCTTTTGCATTGGCATCCCAGAGCCACATCTTCCACAGCTGTTTCAGAAGGGAGACAGAAACATTCTTCATGTGGCTGGCTGCCTTTGGAACTGAACATCAACAAAAGGCAAGCAACAGAAATGGAGTGTCAGTCAGCACTTCCGAAGACCTCCTAGCTTTTCAGCCAGAGAGGAAACCAGGCCAAGAGGCTTCCAGTCCAGTGCTTAATTCTCCCTGGCCCCTCTTTGCATGGGCCTCCCGTGGGGTAGCTCCTCCAAATGCTGCCCTGAGGTTTGACTGAAATCTGTCATTTCTTTGGTTGGAAGGTTGGTGTTTCCTTGCAAGGGACCACAAAGCCATATTACATTCAATGTTAAATAAACAAATGTTTGAATCTGTGTTTTATTGGTTCCATACCATCTGCCATCTGGTTTGGGGGAGCAAGGAAAATTGTAGTTTTGTTGGTTGTGTGTGTGTATGTGTGTGTGAGTGTGTGTGTGTCTGTTGTCGTTGGGGTTTTTTGTTGTTGTTGTTGGGGGTGGGGGTTGAGTTTCTTTCCCCTCTATGAAAATTCTCTAAGGTTGAGTGCTGGCAGCAATACGGGCTGGTTAAAAGCCACCTAGTTTCCCACGTCTTAACTCTCAGCTAAACGTTGGAGGCTGGTCTGGGTCCCCATCTGCTAAGCAGCCTGTTGTGTGAAAATTAGATCTATACATATGCAGAGCTCCACAGCCAGGCTTCCAAGATCTAAGGAATTGTTATGAGAGAACCGCAAGAGGTGGTTATTTAATGTTGACAAGCTGCACGCAGACCAAAGGCTAGAGCGGGGCATATGGAAACCGAATAGAGGAAGCCTCGTGTCTGAGCACTCTGGGGCTGCCGGGAAAAGCAGGCTTTGCCTTCAAGACCCTGAGCTGCTAGAGATGTAGAACTTGTAATGACTCGAAGGAGAAAATATGCCCCAGACACTGGGTGGAAAATAAGCCCCGGTCTGCCTGGAATCTTTAATTTGAGGACATGCCATGGTTGAGGGGGTAGGGTGCATCCCATGGTGGGTATGTGGTGGGGTCCAGCATCTCCTGTGGGTCCAATTGTTTTTGACCAACAGGGCCTGGAGCTGCTTGAAAAGGAAAAAGACGGAGGCTCTCAGAGCTCCAATTTTCATAACTTTTAAACCGCTCCTCAGTTTTCCCACCTATAAAGACAGAGTTGGGCATGGGTCACACACACAAATGTCACATGGCCAAGCAAGTAATGAAACATGTGAGACTGGCTGGGCAGGGCCCGCGGCAAATGTGCCCTCAGCTAAAGGGCAGCAAGGCCTCCACCGACCGCTCCAGAGACGTGCTGGTGCGGGAACCTGGCCTCTCGTGGTCAGCTTTCCCAAGTTTCCAAGAAAGGCCAGGATTTTATTGTTTGTTTGCTTTTAATGTGAAAACACCCAACATTTCAATACTGGCAGCTACTGAAATTATTGAAAAAAAATCCTGGTCAAATAAAACTTGCCCACAGCCCACATAAGGCCCACAGGTCTCCAGCGAGTGCCCTCTGTGGAAGAACTCGATGAGAGAGTGTTTGAGGAAAGCCAGGGACCAGGACCAGCAATTCCCTTAGTAAAGGGCAGGAAGGCCCCAGGCAAGTTGATCCTGCTCTGGCCTGCATGGGCTGAGGACGACAAGGAGTCACTCTCCAGGTGCTGGTTCCTGAGGGCGTGGGAAGGGCCCTCCAAGACCACTGCTGAGCCCCAGCAAGTGGGGAAATTCCAGGGCCAGGCCAGCTGTTCCTCCCAGCCAGAGTCCCTTAGCAACACAGGGACTGCTCTGGGTCACTCAAGCGCTGTGTTTGTCTGGTCTCTGCTTTGCAATTGCTGGGAGATAAATGAATTCTGCAGCTGCTGCACTGCCACAGGTACATGGAAATATGCCGGCACAGGGCAAGGGGGATGGAAACATTTACCATTATCACTATCCTAGAAGGGGAGACCTGTCTCTGCCTCCCAGCCTGGAGGCTCAGGGAGGGCAGGGTCCCTCTGGGTCCCCAGCGTGAGTGTCTCCTCATAATTTGGGTTATTCATTCTGGAATGGGTGGGTGTCTGAGGTCTCTAGTCAGTCATCTTGAACCAGAATCCTACGTTTATTATGTTTATAATCTGTCTCTCCCATTTGACAGTGCCAGCTCTGATCTCCAGCGTCACGTATCAGACTCTCAGTGAATGGTAAACAAAATCACCATCATCATCATCCTAAAAACGGGTCTCAGCTGTTAGAAAAGACTCCTCCGTGTGTTTTCATGGAACAATATCTATACGGTTCAGAAATAGCTGTGGTGGGCACCGGATCAGGTATCTTTCCTGATCCTGCTCTGGGAACAGCGGCCCTGTACCTGTGCGCATGTGACATAAATGTGTGCACATACAGTATTGTGTGTGCATGCATATGACATGGTGCATTGCACATACCCTCTGGCTTCCCGCAGGCTGCACGTTCCCCCTTTTACAGAATCACAAGTTAGCAAGTTGGTGACCTGCACAAAGTGAGCCAAGTCTGTGTGACCTGCTGCTAGTCAGTGTGCCCCTCAGCACCCTGCCATACCATCCCTGCTGTCTTGGCGGCCAAAAAGCTTTTAGTCAATTTCTTCCTGGGTTTTTGTTTTGTTGTGTTTTCTTTCTAAAGAAGATGTGAGGAAATTCCAGGTTCAGTTGAAGTTCTCCATGAAGAAACACAATTGAGACTATTTTTTTCAGTGATGAAACCTGAATGTTTGTATTTCAAATAATGTAGCCAAAACACCTCATTTTTTTTTCTTTTTTGACTTAATAAATATCATTTATTCAGTATGAAATCTTTAAACTACATGTCCCACATATTAAGAATCAGTGTACATTAACTCTTGGTAAGGTGTTTTTAAAAACCAGTCAAACAGGCAGGAGAACTGGCCTTGGTCAGTCATTCACTCCTCTGAACCTCAGTGGCCTCCACTGCCATCTGGATAAGACGGTGTCTGGAAGCCTGTCCCACTCATGTTCCTACAGAGGCAGCTTGGGGGCAGGGAGAGGGGGAGAGCATGAGGGGAGGAAGGGAGGAGAGTGTGGTGAGAACGCCACCACCAGAACTTCACTGGTGAGCACAATGTATGCTGACTGGGCACAAAAGCCACACATAATGGAAGTCAGCTTCCAGAAAAAAGAACAGACTGCGAGCTCCTGGAGACAGAGGTTAGGTCCCGCTTATCTCTGGGTCCCCAAGCCTAGCATAAGACTTGCATGGAATGTGTGCCCTGCCATTGTAGAATTCACTCATGCAAAACCTATTGAGCTGGCATTTCAGGAAGCTCTTCCACATCCATCGTACTCTTGAGCCTGTATCAACCCTGTCAGGTAGGATGGGGGCAGGCATGGTTGTACCCCAAACATAACTGGGAAACTGAGGCCCAGTGAGATGAGGCTGCTGGTCAAAGGTGGGTTAGTAGAGAGCCACACCCGGATCCCAGGTTTCCCTGCTCCAGAAGAGTAATCTTTCTCTGGAACAGTGGCTCTCAGTGATTCTCAAGTTTTTCTGGCAGCAGCCAATCTGGAAATGAAGGAGCTCTCTGAGAAGACCTAGAGACAGTTAAAGAAAGTAACTGACCAGCTGGTTCACTGCTGTCTGACCCAGACCTATCCTGTGTTCTCATGTAGAGGCAACATCAGACATCAAACGCTTCAGACAATCTGTGGGAGATAAAATTAAAATGAAGAGAATTCTAATTACTTGATTTTGTTTTATTTTCTGTAATTTGCATCACTATTTGATTTTCCAGGGGCACTACCCCCACCCTATCCCCACCAGCATAAGAGATGCACCCGTCAGCACCCACTGTGGTCTGTCCAGGTATACAGGTGTCTGGCTGGGTCCTAGAACATCTCAGCACATGGTACAGGTCTGAGAGAGAGCTTTGGGCTCCTCAAAGTGGATATGAACCTCAGGGTCAATGAAAGGCAGGTAACTGCCACGTGCACACATGTACACACACATGCATGTACACACGCATGCATGCACACACACATAGACACACAAAAAGAGGAAACCACATTCACGGGCTGGCCCCAAGCTGAGGAGGAAACTTTGAAGAGTAACTACCCCACTCAGTGAATCAAGATGTGGCATCCAAACCACTTCCTCCCCCTGCTTTGTATTAGGAACACATACCTGCTCTCACAGAGTACTTACAAGCCCGGGAGGGAGGAGTCAGTATCCTCATTACACGGATGCAAAAACCCACTCAGGATGCAAAAACCTACCCAGAGTGCCAAGTAACTTGCCCACAAACACAGCTATTGAGAGGAAGGGCCAGATCTGCTTCACATAGTAAGAGAGACCTCCCTGGGTCCCACCTTCCTGGGTCTCACCCTCTAAGGTCCCCGGAATGAGGAGGTCTACAGCCCCTGGTCCATGAAGATGTCCAGGTTGCCGCCCAGAACTGAGTGATGGGCCATTTCCTGAGCTTTCATCTGCCCCATCAATTCCAGCTGAGTGTCTGGGACAATCCCCACCCATTTCCTGGGCTCGTTTCCCCAGAAGGAGGTTCCGTACCATCCTCTAAGTGCTGTCGCCTTTCATCTAGTTAGACAGCCCCTCTGGGGGCCCAGACCTATGTTTCAGGCAACATCCCACAAAAGCTTTGGCTGATGGCCAGTAATAAGAGCTCTTTTGGTCTTTTCTATCAGTGAAAGCCACTCCCCTGCCCCACCACCCCCCTCCTTTCCTGCTCTCCCACTCTCCCAGATGGGAAGCCAGGAGTCTTGGACCCTGAGGTCATGAGCTCTTTGGGTTAGGCACTGAAGCCATGGAGCCCCTTCAATCTGATCTTTGCCCCACTCCGCCTTGGGGAGCTCAGGCAGCCTCTATCTGGCTGTCTCCTACCACAGGAACTCACTACTCTCAAGGCAATCTTCACCCAATTCAGACAACATTGAGCATTAGGGGATGTGCTTCCTCGAATGAGCTGGCCTCTGCCTCCCTGTTTCATGAGGATCCATATTCACTTTCTTCTGCTTTCTGACACACAGGAAAAGGCAGGAGGACCCTCAAAACTGTAGCCACACCCTGCTGCCTATGCTTGGCTTAGTCACTTCTATCCGTTCTGGCCTCAGTGTCTCACCTGTAAGGTGGGTGACTTCTAACTACCCTTCCACGTTTGTCCCTGTGTCCCTGCCAGGAGTGGCTTGGACGAGGACACAAGATACCAGCATCATGGAAGAGGTTCATGAGCTGAACCTGCATTTCCTGGCTCTTGGCCTGGTGAGCTGTTTCCACCCCGGAAGCAAGAGAGCATCACAAAGATACAAACACAACCTGAGATGAGGAGGACCACTCCCTACATCCAAGCTACTTCCAGCTGAAATGACGAGATGTGGTTCCATAGGTTTCCATGGAGAAAGACAGCTTGTAGCATGATGGCAGCCCAGGAGGATGAAAAGAGCTTGAATTGAGAGATAAGAGATAAGGATTCAAGTTGCAGCTCAGTTATCCACTAGCTAAGTGACCTTGGGCTTGCTGCTTGACCTCCCAGGACCCTGGTTTCTTCTTCCACTAAACAAGAGATCATGGAACAGCCGATGTGATCTCTAAGCTCAAGTCAGCGAATCGACAGAAAACATAAGAGTGGGCCTGGAAGACGGCTTGGAGTTTGATCAGTTTTAGCAAAGCTGTCCACAAGGCAAATGGCACTGCACAAGTATGAACAAAGCTCTAAGAAGGTGAAAACCACATGTTAGTCATTGCTAAAGCCTGGTGCCTGGTACAAAGGAGGCTCTCCCTAAAGATGGGAGGGCACAGGGGTTTGTGTGACAGCCACAAATGCTGTAGTTAAACACTGGGATCTGGATCCAGGCTCCATCACTTGTTAACCAGGGGCCTGAGGCAAATCATGTAATCCCTCTAAGCCTTGGTTCCCTTGTCCTTAAAACAAGGGCAGTCCCTCCGACTGCATGGAGGTGTTATGAGGTTTAGAAGGATTAAGTGCCTGGCACATAGTAGGGGCTCAGCTGCGGGCTGTGGAGGTTGAAGCTGGCCATATGTGTGCCTGTATGGAAGGAATAAACCTTCGTGAAATCCCAGAGTCTTGTTTAATTATTCAGCAGCCTGTAAGGACCCTGATCCTGCAACTAACTGTCAGAAATCAGAACTCTCTCTCTCTTTTTCATCCCTCCCTTCCTTCTTTTCTCTCTCTCTCCTTCTTCCCCCTCGCTTTCTTTCTCTGCACACACACAAATACACATGATGAAAGAAAGAGAAAACCACAATCAGCCTGGGGTATCCCCAGGCATAGGAAAAACATGTGTGGAACAAATACCCAATGCAATAAATCAAACCATGGGATCCAAATCTGAGCCTGAGTCCAGCCTCCTGCTCCAGTTGCATCAGAGGCCATGTTGCACAGTCTGTTCCTACAGCCAGGAATGCCCGGAGGTTCTGGCCAGCATCTCAGGCTGCTCCTGAGGTGGTTGGCCCCTTCTCGGGAGCCTGAGAGTGCCCAGAGTGGGCAGGGGTGAGGCAAACCAGGCGGCTGGCCATTGGGAGGTTTGGTTTAACCAGGCCAAGGAGATGGCTATAAAACCTGGCTGTGGCAAATGGCCCAGCTCCCCAGCGTGTTAATCTTGGAGGGGATTGCAGAAAGACACGGAAGTGTGCACACGGAGCCCGGGGGTCCCAGGTGGAGATGCAGGCTCTAGGTATGCCCGGGCCCCTAATTGCTGGGTGACTCCGGGCAAGGAAGTGCCCCTCTCTGGGCCTTGGTTTCATCATAGAAAAGGAAGGGCTTGGATTACTAGAGAGACTCAAAGAGGCTTTTCAGCAATATAATGTTGCTGAATTTCTGTGATGTAGTTTAGCTAGTCTGCTTCTCTTTAGGCTTCAATTCAGTTCAAGAAAGCAGTTATTGAGTGTCAACTGTGTGCCAGGCACCTGTGCTAAGCAGTGGTTGGGCCAAGAAGAAAACATACAGTCCCTGCTTCCCTGATGCCAAAGAGCTCGCAGTCTTAGGAAGGGAGGCATACATTTAAACAGAGATAATACAGACAACACATCCTATAATATCAATCCATTTTCCCAGGGAGACTGAGGAAGTCTTCATGGAGGAAAGGGACAACTGAGTGAGAATTTGAGACACGAGAAATTTGAGACTTTCCAAAATACTGAAGTCATAAGGTACAACAGATGCAAATCAAAGGGAAATAAGTGTATGAGTATTTATCAATGTGGTTGTAGTACACAGAAGGACAGAAGGACATGAGACTAGAAAGACAAGCTGGGGATGGAGTGTGCAAAAACCTGAATGACAGCCAAAGAGTTATTCCTTTATCCAATGGGCAATGGGAGTCATTTCCTGCCAGGGCAGTGACAGTATCAGATCTGCATTTTAAACAGCTCATATTGGCAGCAACATAGACCCCTGATCACCAAACAATGGCCCCCATGGGGCGAATTCAGCCCACAGCTTGTTTTCATATGGCCTGTGAACAAAACATTATTTTTTTTTTGACTACAGCTTTATTGAGATATAATTCATGTATTATATAATTTGCATATTTAAAATATACAATCTGATGGCTTCTGGTATATTCAAAGTTATACAATCACTAGCACAGTCGATTTTAGAACATTTTCATTACTTCGAAAAGAAATGCTATACCTTTTAGCCACCACCTGCCTATCTGCCCGCTCCAACCCCAGCCCTAAGCAGCCACTCACTTATCTAATTTTTATCTCTATGAATCTGTCTGTTCTGGACATTTCATAGAAATGAAATCATACAATATGTGGACCTTCGTACCTCACCCCTTGCTGAGCACGTTTCTAGGATTCCTCCCTGTTGCAGCATGTATCCAAATCTCATCCTTTTCTTTTGTTAACTATTTTTAATTGACACATAAAATTGCCAATTTTTATAGTGTGCAACATTATGTTTTGAAACTTATATACCTTGTGGAATGGCTAAATCAAGCTAATTAACATACACATTACCTCACACACTTATGTTTTTGTGGTGAAAACACTTAAAATCTACTCTCTTAGCAATATTCAAGTATGCAATACACTGTTATCAACTATAGTCACCATGATGTATAATAGAACTCTTCATCGCTTTTCATGGCTGGGTAATATTCCACTGAATGGACATACCACATTTCGTTTATCCATTCATCAGTTGATGGACATTTGGGTTGTTTCCACCAAAGAAGAATATGCAACAATGACACATGTGACTCCCAAAGCCTAAGTATCTACTAGATGGCTTTGACAGACCCCTGACATAGACCACAAGTAGCAGTGAATCAAGACTGGAAGTGAGAAGCCCTCATTGGGGGCTCTAGCAATTTCCAAGTGAGAGGGAAGGAAAGATACATTGGGTGGGAAAATCAACTGGACTTCATGACTGATTGGATGTTTGGGTGAAGGAGAGAGTTAGTGAGGAAAATCTAGTTACTGTAAAGAAACAGATCTAGAGAGAGAGCGCGCAGCCCTAGGTGAAATCAATGCTGATGACAAAGCTAAGTGAAGCATCTACCTCTCCTCTTGGATACAACACAAGGACTTGTGGGTTCCTGGTCATTGTTAATTGGAAAAGCAGGCTGAGCTGGTGGCCTTGACTGTGTTAAATGGGGCTCTCACCACCGGGCTAATGAGCCACGGGCATGCATCCCACATTGGCCTAAAGCCTCGTGAAGAACTGATAACATCTTTTATCTTTGGAACAACCTGGAGAGTGAACACCTCATCTGCCCCTCAAAACATCTTTGCAGGTTTCTCTTGATCAAGCCCCTTCCTTTCAGGTGTATGGACAGGTTCCTTACCCACTGTCTTCCTCAACAACCCCCGGGCCTACCTCCAAATCCATGAATCAATGCTGTGCCCATCACTGTGCTGAGGTAGGTACAAAGTTGGCTGAGAGAGCAGGACCTGTGGCTCCCACAAGGCTCTTCAGGGTGCCAGGCCAGCTCCAGGGGTACAGAATGAGTACCCAAGACAAGGAGCTTCCTCATCCACAATCTTCTCTGCAACAGTACCTGCCTCTA
Source organism: Theropithecus gelada (assembly GCF_003255815.1). Classification (NCBI taxonomy): domain Eukaryota; kingdom Metazoa; phylum Chordata; class Mammalia; order Primates; family Cercopithecidae; genus Theropithecus; species Theropithecus gelada. The sequence goes on along the minus strand of NC_037674.1, from coordinate 45,390,437 downwards.
ATAACTGCACCTTCTAATCTCTGGTGCAGTGTCTCCTTCAGTGTCTCTGGATTTCAAAAGAATCCAAACTCCAGCTTAGCAAAGAAGTCTCTTCCCCTCTGTGCCTCAACATGCCTCTGCAGCCACACCCCCTTACCCTCCCTGTGTCTACGTTTCTAGCTGTTCTTGCACTCTTTGTCCCCAAGGTTCACCAGGCCCCTCCTGCCTCGGAGCTGTCTGTGTACTCTTCCTTCCCTTAGAATCCTTCTGCCTCCCCCGCCTTCTCCACCCAGAAAACTCCTATTGATCCTTCAATGCCATTCCAACCTTTTGCCTCTGGGAAGTCACTCCCTCCTCTGGGCCCCTCTAGCTTTTATTCTAAATGGTGACATTCTTGCTCTTGCACCTTTCTCTTGCACTAGTCTGCGCCTTTGGTCTGTCTCCTGGGGGCTGGTCTGTGCCCTCTATATTTTTGCTGAAGGAGTGAGTGCATGAGCTGGTAAATATTCTTTCTCCTTGTCCTTCCATTTCAAGGGGCATTTCATTCTTGAAGCCTTTCTGGGCCCTTCAGAGGAAGCCAGCTCCCAGTCTCACTGCTTTCCCTTCTATTGATCCTGGGATTTATGGCACTATTGCTTCCTTTTATTAGGCTCTAATGACCTCCGTTAAAATGTGTTACATGGAAATAGGCTAATTGCGTGTGTCAAGTCAGTCACCAATCCTGCAGTGTGGCCAGCCTTCCCACACAGTAGTGCCCCACCGTGGAGGGAGGAGGCAGGATGCAGGAGAATCTCTGTTCTGCAGGGCAGAGGAGGCCCCCAGCAATTATCAACGGCCTCTCTTCATTGCTTAGCTGCTCTGCCGGGCCCCGGTGGGGTTGACAGGCACCCTTCCTGGAGGACTTGTTTCCTGTTCCTTAGCCTGTTGCTAGTCTAGGTCCTCGTGAAAATAAGGGGAACATTCTCATCTCCGTTCCAGGAGAAATTCTGTTAGTGAACTTGGAGATGACCAGACTTCTGTGGGAAACCTGTTTGGCCCATTTGTCTCTCACTGTTTCTAAGGGAGCAGTGCCTCCCAAGGCATGCATGTTTGCAGGAGTCCAGCTGGCAGTACCTGCCTCTGATAACTGCACCTTCCAATCTCCTTCAGCATCTCCGGATTTCAAAAGAATTCAGATTCCAGTTTACCAAAGAGGGTTCAGGGATGCACCAACCCTTGGCTTAGAAGTGGTCTCCACCTTTTGTGACTAAGGCATGTCAAATAGATCCTTGGATGAAAGGACACTGGACTCCAAGACAGTTGTGTTCCCTCTTTCAGGCAACACAAGTATCATTACAGGTTCTTCTTTTCCATACGGGGATAAAACATTTGATTCTCAGGAGAAAGTATCCCTTTAGCCCATGCAAAAACATTTCCATTTCTCTCTGCCATTGGTAAACCCCCTGTCTAAATCTGCTTAGTTGAATCCATTCTTCAAGGCCCAGTCAAGTTCCACTGCCCTCTCCTCCCTCAGACTTCCGAGATGAACTGCCTACATGAACATTTCTCAAAATATTAGTTCTATAGGATGACAGTAGGATTCTGCACTCAAAGAAGCTTTGGGAACACTGTGTTAAATAGTTAGACAGGTTTATTTATTGCAGGACTTCTCAGAGTTCTTAACGTGTTAATACGTATTATGAATCTTCCAGAAAAGATAACAGGCAGATTGGATTATTGTTCCAACTTTTTACTGCCCTTCTCCAATATTAGAATCATACATCCTTCCCCTCGCTCTGTGACTTTGCAGTATCTCCCTCTAGACTAGGCTGTGTACATTTCCAGTTCCCACTGAAGTTCAGTTTGGCCACATGACTTACTTTGGCAAAGAGAAGGTGGGTGGGAGGGAGTGTTTGAGAGCTGAAATGATGACAGGCATAAGAAGTAACTGCTGGTTGTTTCTCATGCTTTCGCCATTGCCATGAGTGGAGCACACCTCTGGCAGCCACTGTGGAGAGACTTAAAACTAACCCATAATCTGAAGCAGAGCTCCTCCAGCCAACCCCAAGGCTCAGGAATGAAAAGCAGAGTTGAGGTCTTTCATTACTTAGAAATGACTGGCTATATTAGCTTCCTGTTGCTGCTGTAACACATTATCATAACCCGAGTGGCTTAAAACAACACACATTGAGTCTCTTACCATTCTGGAGAGCAGAAATCCAAAATCAGCCTCACTGGGGGACTAAAGTCAAAAAGTTGACAGGGCTGATTCCTTCTGGAGGCTCATGGGAGAATCCATCTCCTTGCCTTTCTTTCAGTTTCTAGTGGCCACCCGTATTCCTTGGCTCATGGCCCCCTCCTCAAACTGCAAAGCACATCCCTCTAATCTCTGCTTCTAAAATGATCTTTCCTCTCTTTGACCCTTTGACCCTCCTGCCTCCCTCTTATAAAGACCCATGTGATTATGTTGGGTCCACCTGGAACACCAGGATAATCTTCCCATCTCAAGAGACGTAACTAATCACAGCTGCAAAGTCCCTCTTGCCATGTAAGGTAACATTCATTAGTTCCAGGGACTCAAACGTGGATATATTTGAGGGCAATGATTCAGCCCACCACACTGACCAACGCAAAAAAGGATTAAAATACACAGGGTTCTCCCCAAACTATTTGGATTTCTTTTCCACAGAGCATCTCAGTATAACTCCTTCCTCCTGTGGATACAACTTTTGGAAATTGGGCTCTGCACCTATTATTCGGCGTTTCTATTGCTCGTTCTGCAGTTATTGGTAAACAGGTATCCCATTCTTACAGAGTCAGTTCAGCCACTTCGTTTGCTTGGAGATCTTCCACTTTCCTAATCTGTTATCCCCATTTTACAGATGAGGAAATTGAAAGACCTCCAAGCAAACCAGCAGTAAACTTTAATGGCTGCAAGATCTGTGATTTGGTGTGCTGTGGATTGGATGGCACAAGCAAAGGACATGGCTGAATTGACTGTAAGAATTTGTAACCCTATGGTAGGCAATAGGATATCTGTTTATCAATAACTGCAGAACAAGCAATGGGTAGAACTGATCACTGAATTACATGAGATCAGTTTGAACATATGGTCACAGTGACTAGCCATAACTTCTCAACAGACGACGTGGCCTTCCTTGCCTGCTTGTTTTTGCCCAAATGGGGAGAAACCAGGTGTTATACAGTGCTGGCTACCATGGTGGACAGTAGATGCTCTTTGGCTGATGGAGGTAAGGTCTCCCTGATACCCATCATCCTGCTGTCCACCTCCTGCCCTTCCTTCTGCAGTGTTAGGCTTGTGGCATGCACTACCCTGGGTTTGTTTGCCCTGGCCTCCTAGGATATACACAAGTCCCTCCAGGGGGTAGGCAGGAGCTGTGTTGCATAAATAAATGAGCCTGATTTCACCACTCAATAGCTGTGTGGCTTTGGGAATGTTCCTTGTTTTCCTGGGACTTTGGCTTTCCCACATGCTAATATGAGGCTAGATTAGGGTGCTCTACAGCTTCTCCCCACCAGATCCTATGCCCTTGAGTCTGTGACGCTCCCTTTTCTCGGCATTTTGCTCAAATAGCACAGGCTTTGGATCCCATTGGTACTGAATAAAGGTTTGCTGAGTAGTACATTGACAACTCGTTTTGTGCAGTCTTTCCAATTTTGCATTGTAATGAACTCTTCAAAATACTCTTCAAAAAAACCAAAAGGACAAATGGCAAATTACTCTGACTCCAGAAGAGATATATGCATGATTTTGGGGCCTTTCCAGGGACCTCAAATCCCCTGTGCAAAACCAACAATGTGGGAATAAATACCACCAGTGAGTACTGTGTCACTTGGAGAATCCCATAGTGCAAAGCCCACTGGCAAGCTCCCATCCTGAAACCTACAAAACCCCTCAGCGCTAACTGGCATTTTTACAAATGAAAGAAATATCTGCTTTTTCAGAGAACAACCAACCAAAGGGTTAAGCCCTAAAAGGTTAGTTTCCTCTACTCTCCCTGCTCTAGAATCTGGGATAATTCCTGCCATTAATATTTTAAGCAACTAATTTGACATTTTTCCATTTAATTAACTTGCATACATATGAGAACAGGGTTTTGAGAGCACCACGACATTTAAACAAAGTCATTTAAGTTTCCCCATTTCTGGTGGCATGCTTCTTTTTTCCTTTGCCTTTTTCTTTTTGTTCTGTTTCTGTTTTGCATTCCTGATTCTGAAGCTGGCTTATTAGCTCAGAGGAATGACCAAATTTCCCCAAGCAAACGTCCCAGAGTCTCAACCTGGGTGACGTGGGTGGGCCGGGAGCTCTGGGCTGCGGCTCTTTTAAACTCGAGCCTGCTCTTTTCCAGGCCTTTTTACAAATGGCGTTTCAATCAGAACAGGCCCACGTCACAGGCTAATGTTTTCCTGTTGCCACACCAACCCTTGGTGGGAGAGGGGGAGGAGCAGCGGGAATGCGAAACATTTATCAAATGCAACCATCACCACAGAAGAGCTGGGGTTTCGAGAGGGAAACAATAGCTCCATGACAATTTTCTCTTCCCAAATGACAAATAATTGTTGTCATATCATCAAATGATTAAGAAATAAAGGAAAAGAGACAAATGGAGTGTATCCATTGAGAGATGGGGTGGGGGGACTGGGGAGAGGCTTGCTTAATGTTCTGTAATTGAAAAATTGCACCCTAATTAGCTCCCACCCCAGAGAATTCATGAGTTCTATGTGCCATCCAATCCGCAGCATGCCAAGTCACAGATCTTGCAGCCATTAAAGTTTACTGCTTGTTTCAAAAGGGACTGTGCAGTCTCCAAATGCATTCAGGGAGTGAGACTCTTCAGCTTGCCCAGCCCTCAAAAAAGATTCATGGTTTCAGACTTTCATCGGCCATAATTAATCACAGAATTTCTCTGCCTATCAACAAATCCGGCTGCTCTCCCCAAATGAACCTGGGCACTCTTGTCTCCAGCTTATGGGCGGTGGCCAACCTGGCCAGGCTCAGTTAGGAAACTGGAGCGGCATCCCCAGGTTTCAAAATGGCACCTCCTAATCCTGGGCATCAGGGGAAGAAAGGATCTTGCATTTAAAATAGAATCCCACTGCAAACCAAGTCCATAGGACTCATGTCTTCACTTGCCCCACACTCGGGATATTCTTTGGGGACTTCTAATGAGGTTGTCAGACTTTAGGAAGAATAATGCTGTAACAGAGGTGCATGCCATTCTCTCCCTGGGTTTAAATCCCAGCTCCATGACCTCAGTAGTGACATGACCCAGGAAAGTGACTTGGCCTGTCTGAGCCTGAGTTTTCCCTTTTGCAAAATAGAGATCATAATTTCTACCTTTTAGGACTATGATGATAATTGGAGAATGCCATGTGGAAAGGATCTGTGCTACACTGGCTGACAGTGCCTCTGGATCCTTACATGTAAAGTGGGGATAATAATCTTACCTCCCCACTGGCGTTATGGGAATTGAATAGAGAATGCATTAGATGCGTGCAAATTACCTCACACAAAGTTGGTGCTCGGTAATATCTGAATTGAATTGAACTAAATACACACTTGGTTCATTCATTCATTTAATCCAACAGCTAATAGCTGTTGAATGCTACCTTTTGCTCAACACTTTGTCTGGGATACAGAAAGGTAAATAAGACAGATTTGATTTATGCTCATTAGAGCTTATGTTCTAGGAGAAATATGGTGAAAAACAAAGTTTAAAAATCACAAGCATTATTAAAAAGTACTATTAAAAAATCAACAAGAACACAAATACAGATTCACAGTTGGTTGGTGACTTTTCAGTGAAGACCTAAAGGTTAAGAAGTAGCTGTGAGGAATGCCAGGGAAAAACATTCTAAGCAGAGGGAACAGGATGGGAGAAGCGGAGTGAATGTTGGCAAATTTGGGAAACTGAGAACAGGCCGTCATTCAGAGTGAGCAATGGTGGTAGCCCAAGCACGTGACTCTAAATCTCAGTGATTTAAGATAATAAAAATTTCTTTCTCCTTCTTGTCAGGTGTTAGGTGGACAATTTTTTGTTATTCAAAACCCAAGTTCCTTCTAATGAGCTACTCTGCCATCCCTCAGGCCTCCTCTGAGTTGTCCACCATGGTCTCTGCATGCATTCAAGAGCAAAGAGAAAAGCTCCCAGGATATGTGGGGGCCAGGCCCAGAGATGGTGTATGTCACTCCCACTCATATTCCAGTGACTAGAACTCAATATACTATCTCATCTAACTGCAGAGGAGCCAGGACATAGGATTTAGCTATGTGCAAAGGAAGGAAGTAAAACAGGTTAGCAGAACACATAGTATTTTTCTGCCTCACAAAGCAAGCAAGGGTGGCTAGCATGGCACCAGATGAGAAATAGATGGCCAGAATGTGCAGAGCTTCATAAACCAGGGGAAGAAAAATGGAGTTCAATCTCGGAGACTGAGAAGGCACTCCATGGTAGTCCTTATTCACCAGTTTGAATTTTATGTTAGGATAATGAGAAGCTGGTCAAAATTAATGACATAATCTGATTTACAAGATTCTCTTAAGAGAACCCCTCTGGCTGCTATGAGGAGAATACTTCTGGTCTCTATGGGAGACCAGCTGGGAGCGTTCTGCAATAGTCAAGGCCAGAGATGAAGATAGAAAAAGGGTGTGGAAAAGGGCACAGGTGCAAAGATTTAAGTCCCATTGGAGTGGGTTTTTGGGCTCAGGTTTTCAGGCCAGCCAACAGGCATACCCCTGCTGATCAACTAAGGGAATCAAGCAAGGCCCCAAAAGATTAGAGAAAATACAAAAAATACTGGACAGAAGGCAGCTGGCTATGCAGAGCAGAATCATTCCAGAAATTACCACCAGGACCTTTGGCCCTCTGGCCCAATGCAATAGCAGACTGTCTCCAACCCCTACTTTCATTAAGTTGAGAGATATTAACACTCAGTCAGGCTGGTTCCCACTGGTCCCAGTGTAGGTGGCTGGACAATTGGCATAGAACATGCCCACTCCCAGAGTACAGTGTCCAGGTTGTTCTCTTTAATCCTCTCAGCTGAGCTGGGAGGTTAGAGTTATAACTGACTCCATTTTACAGCCAAAGAAACAGCTTCAGGGAGCCCTCATGAGTTGTCCAAGGTTACCCCATTAGTAGCAGCATCAGGATTTAAATGTAGGTCTTCTGAAAGATGGGTCTACTGTTCATTCTGGTGCAATACTGTTGAGTGTTCCACTGACAGGATTTGTCTAAACTCACTTGAAAACCAAGAGGTGAGTGGGATATGCCTGGGTCCCTTTGCAGTCCACATTTCCCACCAACATGGCAGTGACCCTCCTGAGCTAGACCCTGCCTCGTTGCACGTGCACTGGGGCACCAGTCATCCCACTGAGCAATGCCTTTGGCCAGACCACTGGCTGATCTTTGGATTTTCTGGCAGGCTTTAAATACATACTGTCTTGAGCTGCTCCAGATGTACTCAAGAGTGATATGTGGGTAGATGGGGACCAGGAGTCTATGTTTTTTGTTTTGGTTTGGTTTGGTTTTGGGTGGGGGTGTGTGTGTGTGTGTGTGTGTGTGTGTGTGTATTTTAGATGAAGTCTTGCTCTGGCACAATCTTAGCTCGCTGCAAACTCCGCCTCCCAGGTTCAAGCAATTCTCCTGCCTCAACCTCCCGAGTAGCTGGGATTACAGGTGCACACCAGCATGCCTGGCTAATTTTTGTATTTTTAGTGGAGACAGGGTTTCACTATGTTGGTCAGGGTGTCTGTTTTTTAAAATCTCCCCATGCTTGGGAACCTCTGCACACATTGACTTGATGCTCAGATGAAAGAACTGTCATACTTGTCAGTGTATGCATAAGTGAGTTAAGTGAGTCTCAGGGAGAAACTGTTGTTACGCAATGAATTACTGACAGAGCCAGGAGTGGAAGATGAGATTCCTGTCTTTCTTCTCTTCCTCCCCTCCCCCACCAGGACAACACTGTTGCTCTGTAAGAGGTTTGGGAAAATTCATCCTTATGGACAATCTGAAACGGATGATGCCAGGCAGGAGCTTAGAGGTTATCTTTCCAACCCAGTGGCTTCCAGTTTCCCGTGCAGCTGTGTCAGAGTTACTTGAGCTGCTTTTCGCAACAAGGATTCCTATTCTCACCCTGTACCGACTGTATCAGCCTTTAGGAGATGTGACCTTGGAAACTATGTTTTTAGAAGTATTTCTGGTGATTCTGATATCAGCCATGTTTGTAACCCATCGATCCAGCCCTCCCCAATTTACAGTTGATAAAACTGAGGCCCAGAGATAACTAATTTGCTTAAGATCACCTAGCCTGGCAGCTGAGTTTTCTGACTCGGTCTGGCGCTCTTACTACTTACTACCCCTTGGAAAGCCCAGTCACACATGGAAGCAGGGGAGGGCATGGTCAACCGACAATAGCAAGATGGACCATTATGTTTAAAGAGCTGCCTTAGTGAGACATGTAATTAGCTGATGTAGCACGGTTTCCTTCCCCTGGTTATTGATGTCTCTTCTCCCTTCTCTTCCTGGTGCTGCCCCTTGCTCATCCTAATGTGATCAATTACTCACAGGAATAAAGTAAGCACATAGCCTACAGTCTATTAGGTAATCGGTGGTGTGCCAGATGAAGGAGCCGTCAGGCAAGACAGGCTGTCTGGAGCAAAGGCCAGCAGAAGGAATGATGCAGGCCCAACGGGTGGAAGAGTCCCTGAACAGGAAAAGCCCCAGCCCTCCGAGCAATGGGTGAAACTGTGAGCCCTCAGGGACTGACTTCTTAGGCCAAACTTGAAAGGAACTTGAACAACTGCTGTTCTGCTCTGGCTGCAGGAGACCTATTTCTGATCCTGTCAGAAATAGAGCCTACCTCTCAGACCTCGAGGTGCATTCAAGTCACCTGGGATCCTGTTAAAATAAAGGTTTTGATTCTGGGGGCCTCAGAGTCTGCATTTCTGACAAGTTCCCAGGTGATGCCAGTGCTGCTCGTCTGGAAAAACAAGGGCCTAGAGATCATTGTTTGTGGGCCCAGCTGAGTCAGCTTTGTCTGTTCAGATATTCTTTTCCCGTCCAGCCCTTTGCATGTGCTATTTCCTCTTCTGCAATGCCCTTCCTCCTCGAATCTGCTTAGAAAAGTCCTGTTCAGCATTCATGTTCTGGCTTGGGTGATGTCTGCTCTTTCATGTCTCCACTGAGCCCCTCCTCTCCACAAGCATGCTCAGGGAAGATGATATCTTCACTGTATCCTGATCACATTTCATATAACAGTACTCTTACTCTTCGGTAACAGGAGTTTGTCCATTGATCACTCTGTGGCCCAGCAGCTCTGTAGAGACCGCACCGAGTCTTTCATCCCTCAATCTCCCAGCCTGGTAGGGCTCTCTCATCCGCTTGGTGCTAGAGGGTCTGAGAACTTTTGGGAGATCTCCAAAAAAGTATGAGACCCAGAAACAAAATTATGAGATCCAAAACATCAAGGGAAAACTTTGCAATGGAAATTAATAAAATTCTAATGGAATGTCTACAAAACAAAATATTATGTCAAACTCATTAATGGTTTCATCTAGTGTTCATAAAAATTCCACTCTATCTGAAAACGATGTGCAGATTAGATTTTCTTACTTTGCAAAAATTCTTGAGTACCCCTTATAATCGCTGAGAAATCAAACCGAAACAAGCATCAAATGAATGACGAGTAGCCAAATAATTTCAAAGCGAAGTTATAAAAAGTAATTCCTATAATTTTACAGAAAAAATTATATTTAATATGTTGAATGTGTCTGAGGTGGAGCCTTCAATGCAAGTGTCTCCAGATAGAAGTCTAAAACCCATCCTGATGTCTGGCCCAGAGGAAGCACACACTGGATTTCTCCTGAATGAATGGGTGAGTGCTGGAAGGTATGAAGTGGGAGGAAGGAACGAAAAACAGACAGGAGAGATACATAAAATGTAAGCCAGAGTTTTAGGTCATCAGTAAAGGAAGTCCTTGTTAGCAAAAAAAAAACAAAAACAACAACAACAACAACAAAAACTACCAAGTTCCAGGCAGCCAAGAGAAACAGACGACATCGCCCCCTACTGGCTGGAGGAGTTTTGGATTGCCCACAGACTAGCTTCTTTTATTGATCTGTCATTATTGTTTCTCTGACATTGAGAACTTCAAAGCCCCCTGGAACTGCCTCAAAGTGAGAAATCAAATCAGTGGTCCCTGAGGATTAAGACCCTTCCTCTCCTCTGGGAAGGGGGCTGGAGGGGAGCTTTATAACCGATTCTATGTCAGACATCCTGAAATGGATCTAAACCCATCTTGAACCTATTTCTACCTTCCTCCTGAACCACTTCTTGGTTAACATGTTCCATATGTTTCTCACTCTGATGGAAAATAGCCTTTACTTTTATTTCAAAGGGCATTGTTAAAAAGTCTGGGGAGAGAGCTTTGTTCTTAGACAAACAAGATTTGGGAAGTTCTTCTAAGAAAGCAATCAGAGATAAACAGAAAGATTTATATACAAGATGTTCACTACAGCATTATTTATAATGGTGAAAAATTGGAAACAGCTGAAATGCCCAACAACAAGGGGGTGGTTAAATAAATTCTGATCTACTCACACAATAGAAGTTCATGCAGCTATTAAAATTCGTGTTTTTGAAGATTATTTCATGGAAATAGTCAACCTTCAATGAGCCCTTCCCAGGCAGTACTGTCAGTGCTTCACAGGTATCACTTCATTCCATGCTCACAGCAACTCTATGAAGAAAGCACTATTTGTATTATTTCCCTTTGACACACAAGGAAACTGAGGCACAGAAAAACCAAGGTCATACAGCTAGAGGTGTGCATTGATCTGGCACCCAGAGGCTGCACAGTTATGCACTGCATGATGCTGCCTCCCTGTAACAGAGGTTCACTGAAATTCTGAGCCCTATGGGTATATGCAATGGCACACAGAGTGGTTTAATGGACATTGAAGACTCAGAAGCAGGGAGGGTGGGAGAAGGGTAAGAGATGAAAAATTACCTATTGGATACAATGTGCACTATTCAGGTAACAAGTACACTAAAAGCCTAGACTTCACCACTGTGTAATTCATCCATGTAACCAAAAACCACTTGTACTCCTAAAGCTGCTGCAATTAAAAAAAATAAATAAATAAACAAAAATAAATTCAGCCAGGCGTGGTGGGTCACGCCTGTAATCCTAGCACTTTGGGAGGCTGAGGCAAGTGAATTGCTCGAGCCCAGGAGTTGGAGACCAGCCTGGGAAACATGGCGAAACCCCGTGTCTACCAAAAATACAAAAATTAGCCCAGCATGGTGGCACTCGCCTGTAGTCCCAGATACTCAGGAGGCTGAAGTGGGAGGATGGCTTGAGTCCAGGAGGTGAAGGTTGCAGTGAGCCAAGATGGTGCCATTGCACCCCAGCCTGGGCAACAGAGCCAAATCCTGGAAAGGGGAGGGGAAGGGAGGGGAGGTGGGAGGGGAACAGAGGGGAGGGGAGGTGGGAGGGGAACGGAGGGGACGGGAGGGTAGGGGACGGGAGGGGAGGGAAGGGGAGGGAAGGGAAAAAGAAATTCTGAGCCTTGGGGGAAGAGAGGAAGAGCTTCTTCCTGGGTCCACGGCAAAGCTGTAGTAAAGGAGTGCAGACCTAAGCTGCAACTGAGGAAAGATGAGGGCTTGGTCAGGTGTGAGTACAAATACTCATGAAAGTATTTTTAGAGGAGAAAAGAGCCCAAGTGAAATTGCAGAGGTAGCAATTTAGGGGGAGAGTTCAAAAACTACTGGAGAGGCAGGGTGGCTAGCATATCAGATGCATTATAATTATCCATGGAAAACCAGCAAATAAAGGAACTAGGGCGGAGCCCCTGCAGTGTGTGCCAGTGCAGGGTCAGTAGTAATTAAAACCATTAACATCACAGAACTCACCCAGGCACCCTGCTGAGTTCTTTCCCCAGGTGTCTCATTAAATTCTGGGGGCCACAACCCTTCTTTGTACTGTCATTATTCCCATTTCACAGGTGAGAAAACAGACTTAGCGAGATCAAGTCATTTGCCTCAGACGTCTATTGGCAAGAAACGGTGGCTGGAGTTGAAGTGGGTGGCGCAGAGGCCGGAGGCCCCGGGCCTTGCTGTGCCTCCGGGGAAGTGGGCTGCCAAGCACAAGGACAGGATCCATGTTCATCCCCCAGCAGCCAATGCTGTTTTCTATTCCAGCAGCTACAGCTGGCCTTCTCAGCTATTTAGGGAAACCGTTCTATATGAAAATGATTGCAGAGCCGCCTGGGTTTATGAGAACCCCCAGGAAACCCAGCTTCTGGCAACACGTGAGAAGGGAAAGGGGAAAGAATCTTCCACATTTGGGGAAAACAACCAAATGACTCTGGTTCCTCAAGCTGGTGCTGTGTGCCATCTGAGGAGAATGGAGAAACAAAGGATCGCCACTGGCCCACCCCAGAAGTTCTGGGCCCTTCCCTGCCCTCCGCTCCAGGCAGCTGGCTCCTTAAGGGTTGGCCTCCAGCCCCGGGGACTCAGCCCAGACTCAGCCCCTTCTTCCCCAGAACTGCCACCTCCCCCAGGTTCCCTGGGCTCCTAAACCTGCTCCCTCAGGCCGGCGGCAAAGGGGCCATTCTTCCCACACCCCTCTTTATTGCAGGCCAAGACAAGCGCCTCTCAGACCCTCTCTTTTCCTGGCTCTACCATCCACAAAGCAAAACATGGGGACTTTTCCGAGTTTCATTTTCGCCGTCTCTGTCTCCTTCTTGAAGAGGTGAATGGAGGCCCTGTGCATTCCAGCTCACTACTGTGCACCTTGGGGGTGAGCTCACCTGGATGTCCCTGGCCAGTAATACAAATAGTGCCAGGTAGGGTCAGGGACTACATAGAGTAGACCACCTTTGGGTGCCAGTCCAGTACCAGCGCCCCTCCTCTGAGAACCACCCTCCATCATAACCTACAGGGGTGGGCTCTGGAGCCTTGCTGTAAAGGAGACCACCTCCTTTCTCGGCCACAGGGCTGAAGGGAGCAAGGGAGGATGTCTGCCCTGAGGCGGCCGAATCCGCTGCCTGGGCTCAGACGGTCAGACTCTCCTCAGGACATGGGAACCATGACAGTTGAGGCTGGGGAGCTGGGGTCAGGTGGCTGTGCGCTCGCTCTACACAGGGAAAGCTGGCTGGAAAATGGAGAGAAGAAAGAGGAAGAGAAACAGTGAGAGAGGGAGAAGGGCCACAGGCATGACTTTACAGTTCCTGATTCTAGTTCCTCAGAGGCGGGGCTGAATATTTCACCCTTGGGTTTTGTGAAATACCACCATCTTCTTCCCGTAAGGTCATTGTTTTGCTTAAGCAAAAAGGGCTATTTCTCATGGCCATAGGGGTTCCAGCTAGAACAACCCCAGTTAGGCCACCAGGGCCTGAGGAGCCTGTCCCTGCAAAGGGGCTGGTCGGAAGGCCTGGGCCCTGCAGCAGCTTTCTCATGGCCCTGGGCTCCTGTCCTCTTTGGAACTAGGGAGAGTTGTGTTGGGAAAGAGTGCCTGTCTCGTCCCTGGGACCTCAATGGCACTCTAGACTTTGGTACCTGCTTTAGATCATCCCTGCAGTATGATAAACTCGACTTCACACAAGTACCTTTCATGTCAGTATCTAGGACTTCTGTAACTGCAACCGCCTCTCCTTAGCCCACTCACTATCACTGTCCTGGTGACAGAGCCTGACTAATCCTTTCTCTCATGCTTCTAATTCTTCAATGTCTCCCTGCTGCATATGAGATAGAGTCCAAGTTCCCAACTCAACATTCGAGGCCACTGCCGAGTCTCTCCAGTCTCATTACTCCCCATTTCACATTTCCTATCGAGAAGAACTGCTCCTGGTTCCCTTGTCCATTTGGTCCCCTCTACCTGGAATTCCCTTTGCTTCCTTCTTAGCCTTCTGAATTTCCACCTGCCTTGCAGGAAGGCCCCTAGTTCTGCTTTCAGTGTTGCCAGGAAAACTCTAAACCTTCCAGGCAGAGCAAAGGGCTCCTCCTTTGGGCTCCCACACCTCCCGGCCCCACTCAGCCTGTCAGAGCTCAGAGTGACTAACAGCTTATTCTCTGCATCTCCCCAGTGCCACATTCAGTGTAAATTGGCCTCTATCCACCCACCCTATCTTCTCACTATCTTTTCAACAAAGGATGTGATTTTCAACAGAATGCCCAGGTCTCCTATTCCTATTTTAAAGGTGATGAAACCAAGGCTCAGAGAGGTTTGTAATGACCCACAACCACAGAGCTAGGCAGTGGTGGGCCTGAATTAGAAGCCAGGACTGCCCGCTTCAAGCTCTGACCTCTTTCTGCTCCACGCACTCCCTGGCAGGCAAATTCTGCTTTGACCCCAGTCCGTGCTGACACCATGACAGGTTCATTGAAATAGGAGTTTTCTATTTAGGGCCATCAATTTTTCTGAGCTCCAGTAAGACTTCCAATCTGCATCAACCGGGGGATCAAGGATTGGAATTCAGGCTCCCATTGTTTACTGAAGCCCCTGTGTGGGTGGATACTCTTGCTCAGAGGATTTCCCACCTCCATGCCTTTGTGCCTGCCATGCCTTCTTCCCATGTTCCCCAAGAGGACTTTGTTCCTTGTTCTTGCTCCTTCATCGATATCTGCCCCACATACTTCTATCTGAAGCTTTCCAGGAACCTCCCTGGGATCACTGCTCATTGTTCTCTTGCTTTGTGTCCATTGAACCTGGGTCTTTCTCTATTCAAGAAATGGCTACCATGTTGGGCTTGTACCTATCCATTTGCTCCGGTCTCTCCCCTAATAGACAATAATTTCTATATAATTCAGCCCCTAGCCCAGAACTTCACTTAGAAGAGGTGCTTAATTAAGCTATGTTAGAAGGAAGTAGGAGGGAGGAAGAGGGAGGGAGAGACAATGATTGCAAAGCAATTCACACTGAGAAAACCCACAAGCACCATGAGGACAGGAACAAGATCTAAGCCTATTTGATTCCTCTGCAGCTTCTAATGAAGGGCCGGGGGGAATAGCAAGGAATTAGCTAGCACTTTCTAACCAAAACGCACGTGCGATAACTTTCTTCTGTGCTTGTGCTGATATTTACAAAGCAGTTTTGCATGCCCAGATGTATTCAATTTTCATAATAATCATGGGGGCCATACATTTTTTAAAAACTTGCATGGAAGAGCTATTAAAATCAGCCTCTAATCCCAAGCTTTCCCTGGCGGCAACCTACCCCACAGCATGGGCGTGTGTCTGAGGTCAGAGACCTGCTGCCCAGACATACCCATGTGTGCTCTAACCATGCACTGTGATATCTCTTCCAGACATCTCTGTCCACTTGTGGGTTATACACAGCATGGTGACATGATGCTTAAGGATACAGAGAGTCCTTGGCCAAGAAATGGTCACTTGCTCCCAAGATCAATGGCCCTAATCAGATAACTCAGTCACCCTCCACCTTGTAATTCTGTCCTGAGATTCCCTCTCCTCCCCGGACTTCTGCCATAAAGAAGCTCCCATGCCTCCTGAGTTCTTCGTGGCTCCTGGCTGCTCCAGGGCACAGTGCCAGCCCCTCTCAGATGTCAGCTGGCAGCACAGCCGAGCAGCGCATCTCGTTTTGCCTTACTTCTTAATTAGGCCTCCTCGGTGCTGCTGAGGCTGTCACCCCAGTTTCTCCAGTTTCCATGAGCACATCCGTGCTGCTCAGCCACCCTGATCAGTAACAGAGGGCTCCCGCCCCTGGGCTCTGCTCCACATAGGACCTGCCAGGCAAATGAAGATGGGGCCTCTTGGGGATCTATCTGCCTTTGCCACGGTCAGTCCCAGGGCTTGGGAAGCAAGGCACGCAGGCAATGAAGGCTTGAAGCCCAGAGGGGTGCAGACAGACATCCCCCCAGGGGTGCTTTAGAGGACTGGCTTTTTCTTCTGCCACCACTGAGCAATGGAACAGCAATGCCCCAGAGCTTCCCACCACTCCCAATTCAACCCTCTTTCTATAGCTTCTCTTGGAACTTACTGACCTCAGAGTTCCCCTTTCCCAGACAGCAAGGTGTAACATGACGAAGCTCTGAGGTTGCCGCCTCCTGAGAGCTTCCAGCCTTCCCTACAGCATAGAGGCGAATCTGCGGTCAACTATCTCGTCTTTCAAGGGAGAAACTAGAGCAGCTTGCTAGCAGAGCAGGCAGGAATGAGCAGGTGAGGCCTGGGTTTGAGGCCTGGCTTTGCCACTAAATTGCTGTGTTTCCTTGGGCAAGTAGCTCTATCCCCCTGGGCTCCCGGTGCCTCCCATGGAAGGAAAGGTGACTGGCGCACTGCGCCATCCATTTCTTCTTTACTCCCAGTTCCTTCAGCAACCAGCAGCCATAGCTCTGAGTTAGGACAAAGCTGAGAACACAAACAGTGAAGGTTCCTCCTTTGCAAAAAAATAGCAATATTTCTCTTTGGTGAGTTTTTTATCCACACCAGGCAGTATTCTAGGTATTTTTAAGTACGTAATTTCATTTAATCTTCACAGCAATACTGGGAAGTGGATATTCTTATTGTTCCCATTTTTTAAATGGAAAATAAAGCTCAGAAAATTCTGTGTTTCATCCGAGGACACACAGCTGGAAAGGGGTAGAAGCCAGATTGG
The DNA here is from genome assembly GCF_003255815.1 of Theropithecus gelada. NCBI lineage: Eukaryota > Metazoa > Chordata > Mammalia > Primates > Cercopithecidae > Theropithecus > Theropithecus gelada. The sequence goes on along the minus strand of NC_037674.1, from coordinate 45,373,841 downwards.
AAATGGGGTAGTATGTCTCCAGAGCTAGCACATTTTAGAATTCCATTCTTTCCTGCATGAATCCAACCAGCTCAGCTTTCCCTGCCCCATAGAACATTTATAAAGTCTGAACACATACTTGGAAAGAAAAAATATTTAATTTAAAATTAAAGATTTTACAGGCCACAGTCTCTTACTATAACCCCAAAATGTTAAATTTAAAAAAATAATAATGTGGCTGAAAATATTTTTAACTACTTGAAAATTAATAAACGTACTTCTAGGTAACCCATGGATCAAAGGAAACATCAAACTGAAATTAAAACCCATCTAAAAACCGATGAAAAGGGGAACATTTTATTTCAAAACCTATGAGATCTTGAAAAAAGCTTAACACAGGAGAAAATGTATCCCCTGAAATGGCTTTCTTATTAAAGAAGAAAGACCAAAATAAAAGCACTGACTACACAATGTAAGAAATTAGAAATACAAGCAAACAAAAGAAGAAAGTATGATATAGGAATTAATCAATAGATGAATTTAATAAAGGAAAATAAGAAAAAAGGAAAATAAATACATAAATGGATTTTTGGAAACCAGAAGCGGCAAAAGAGGTCTAGATGTTGTGGGAGGTGGGAGGAGGCCTCAGTTTCCCCAAGCAGATCCATTTTGCAGAGCCCCACCTATCTGCAGCACAGGCTTCTGCCCCACAGTCCTACTGAGCCCTGGACTCGTGGCCTCCTCTCACCAATCTCTCAACCTCTAAACTGTCAACCCAGGATCTCTCACTGCAGAGTCTGGCAATTTCACGGCGCAACCACGGCTCCTTGTACTGGAGTCTTTAGCACTTCCTCCCAGAAATAAAGTTCCTCCGTCTGGGCTTATTAAGCAAACGAGTCAGTTTTGTCTTTTTCAGCAATGAAAGCTGCTGTGGTTTTGTTTTCTCCCTGTTGCCAAGAGTCAAGAGGAAGTCTGTGGTTAGACTTCTTCGGGTGGAGACACACACAAACCCAGAGGCTATTAATGAGCTCCCCGGATCCAGCTTTCCCAGCCCAAGTGAAGGAGGCTAATGAAAGTGAACAAAGAGGAGACAGAGAGAGGGAGGTCATGCTGAGCCTCTATCTACTTGGCCCTCCAGACATGCAGCAGCACTGTCTCACCTCTTGTCTTCAAGGTGACTCTGTTTCCCTTTCTGACAGTAGAATACCATGGATACACTTTTCCTTCGGAGGATGAGGCAACCCAATTTGCTTTCACTCAAATCCAGAAACTAAATGTAAAAGATCCCTGTGAATTCAGTGCCCATCGTGGTATTGGAGCTTGTGGTAGGCACCACCAGCTGTCACCTGCAATCCATCCCCACCCCTTCCTTTCCATCAAAACCCTGGATTTGTTTAGTGGTGTGCCCAGCCAAAAATGTTCATTCTTCCAGCCTCCCTTGTATCTAGAGGGTGACCATTTGATAACAGTTCTGGCCAATATTACAGTTATTGGATTTCTAAGAAAACGTTTGCATTCCTAATGTAGGTACCAACTCTTCCTCCTTCTCCGTTCTTTTTCCCACCTGCAACTGGAATATAAAGTCTGGAGGGGCAGCACCCATCTTGTGCATATAAGGTAGCATGTGTGAGGATGGAATTTGAACAGAGGAGGGGAAAAGGGCTAGGTCCCCATTAACATTGTTAAATCATCCTCTCCTGCCCTCTACTACTCACCCTGCACTTCTTATGTCATAGGAACATCATAGCATCATCTGTATCTGGCTGCTCTGTTACTTGCAGCTAAATGCATTCTTTTTTATTTAATTTTTTTTTTTTTTTTTTTTTTGAGATGGAGTCTCACTCTGCTGCCAAGGCAGGAGTGCAGTGGCACAATCTCAGCTCACTGCAACCTCCATCTCCTAGGTTCAAGCAATTCTTCTGTCTCAGTCTCCCAAATAGCTGGAACTACAGGTACATGCCACCACGCCTGGATAATTTTTGTATTTTTAGTAGAGACAGCATTTTACTATATTGTTCAGGCTGGTCTTGAACTCCTGACCTCAGGTGGTCCACCCACCTGGACCTCCCAAAGTGCTAGTATTTACAGGTGTGAGCCACTGTGCCTGGCCTAGCAAAATGCATTCTTAATTGAAACAAGAATGCTAGATTTTCATAGTTCTTTATAGCTTTTTATTGGTTTTCAAAATATGTGCACCCCATCCTCTCATTGGGTCCTCACAGAAATTCTTCATGGTAGACCAGATCAACATCTTTCCTCATGCTTTCAGATGAGGAAACTAAGGTTTCTTGGTAACGAAGTGGGTCAGAAAAAGATTCAGGGCCTGTACTGCAGGACTCTTTGTCTCCCAGTCCATTGCTTTTCCCAAGAAAATCCTTCTTGTCTTCAAGGCAGTTCAGGGCCAGCCTGTCCCTGTAATATCTGCCTACAACCAACATTACACACAAAAAGTGGAAGTTCTCAGGAACCCAGGAGCATGTGAACTAATTGCAATTTCAGCTTCCAGTGCCAGGAGTAAGTGTATTCTCTTATTTTAAAACCCACCACTTTGAGTAACAGGATCTGGGTTCAAGTCTTGGATCTCCCCATTACTCACTATGTGATCTTGGGCAAGTCGCTGGAAACCCCCTATCCATCTATAAAATAGGAATAGCAGTTCTTCTTTCCTGAGGCTATGATAAGAAGAGCTCAGAGATGTAGGATAATCTATGATCTATGATAAAAAGCTCAGAGATAATAGTTTCTGAGCACTCAGGATGTCAGGGGGAGCACTTTGTGCATGATAAAGCACCGGGTGTCCTTGTGAGGGGCTGTTATCATGATGGCTTCAGCCTGTCTCAAGGCTCTGACTCCTCCCTGAGCTCAGCCCTCTTTGTGGCTGGCGTGTAAATTACGGATATGCGTCACATGCCTTCCTGACCACTCATCACCATCCGTCAGCCTCATGAGGGCTGAGAACATTGATCTCATGAGGCTATACCTTTCAGAAAGAATCTGTATTATAATTCTTATTTGCTCATTAAGTCTGGCTGTTTTATTTCATACGTTCTTTACTTTCTTCGTGACTGAAATTTATTCATTCATACACTTTCAAAAAAAAATACTAAGTTAGGCATTAAGGTGGGGACTCTCAGGGTTGGAAGGGACTTAAAAATCATCCTGTTCATCCTGCCCCTCCCAGCCCAACCCCTCTCCATTTGAGACTGACATCCCGTCTTCAGGACCCCTGCCCCCTATCCCCAGTGGCCATCCAGCCTCTGCTTGCTCATCATAGAGACAAAGATTTGACTGTCTCCCACAGCCAGCATTTTGTCTCTGAACATTCTCTGTTAGAATGTTCTTCCTCAAACAGACGCTCCTTGGCAGACACAAGGATGTGTTCTTGGCAAACCTCTAATACTGTGCACATTTGACTGTGTAGGATGGTAACTGGCAGAGTTGGTGGGGGACGAAGGAGCCCACGTGAGGTGTTACCAAACAGGAAGTGCCATCTGGGCTGGATGATGAGAGTGAGGGAAAGCGTCAATCAGCTGCCCTGGGTGGCTCAAGAGGCAGCTTTTTCCTTCATCGTGTTAAAGAACTCAAGAGCAGCAATTACTCAGTGAACTCCAACATGCTGGGTATTTGCTGGAATAGGCCAGGCTGTGCTGAAGTAACAACCTTGAAATCTCAGAGATTTAAAATAATGAAAGTTTATTTCTTGCTCATGGAGAATGCCATGGAGTGGGGGGCCCTCCCCCATTCTGCAGGCCATTGGGTAAGCAAAGCCTCCAAGTCATCACCCCATGAAAGATAAGAAGGAGCCGCACCAGCTCTTAACTGCATTAGCCTCAGTCTACAGGTACACCTTATTTTATTGCACTTTGCCTTATTGCACTTCACAGATATTGTGTGTTTTTCACAAATTGAAAATGTGTGGCAACCCTGTGTCGAGCAGGCCTGTTGGTGCCATTTTTCCAATAGAATGTGTACACTTCCTGTATCTGTGTCACATTTTGGTAATTCTTGCAATATTTCAGACTTTTTCATTATTATTACATCTGTTATGGTGATCTGTGATCAGTGATCTTTGACATTACTACTGTAATTATTTTGGGGCACCATGAACTGCACCCATGTAAGACAGCAAACTTAATTAATAAATGTTTTGTGTGTTCTGACTACTCCTACTGGCCAATCCCCCTCTCTCTCCCTCTCCTTGGACCTCCCCATTCCTTGAAACATAAAAATATGGAAATTAGCCCAATTAATAACCACACAATGACCTCTAAGTATTCACATGGAAAAATGAGTCATGCATCTCTCACTTTCAATCAAAAGCTAAAAATGATGAAGCTTGTGAGGAAGGTATGTCAAACGCCAAGAGAGGTTGAAAGCTAAGCCTCTCACACTAAACAGTTAGCCCAGTTGGGAATGCAAAGGAAAAGTTCTTTTCTTTTTTTTTTTTTCTTTGAGACGGAGTTTTGCTCTTGTTGCCCAGGCTGGAGTGCAGTGACATGACCTCAGCTCACCGCAACCTCTGCCTCCTGGGTTCAAGCAATTCTTCTGCCTCAGCCTCCCGAGTAGCTCAGATTACAGGTGCCCATCACCACGCCCAACTAATTTTTGTGTTTTTAATAGAGATGGGATTTCACCATGTTGGCCAGGCTGGTCTCGAATTCCTGACCTCGTGATCCACCCCCCTCGGCCTCCCAAAGTGTTGGGATTACAGGAGTGAGCCATCGAATTCAGTCAGGAAAAGCTCTTGAAGGAAATGAAAAGTGGTTCTCCAGTGAACACATGAGTCATAAGAAAGTGAAACAGCCTTATTGCTGATATGGAGGAAGTTTGGTCTGGATGAAAGATCAAACCAGCCACTACATTCTCTTAAGCCAAATCCTAATTCAGAGCAAGGCCCTAACTCTTTCAATTCTGTGAAGGCTGAGAGAGCTGAGGAAGCTGCAGAATGAAAGTTGGAAGCTAGCAGAGGTTAGTTCATGGGGTTTAAGGAGAGAAGCAATCTCCAGAACATCGAAGTGCAACGTGAAGCACCAAGTGCTATAATGTAGAACTACAGCAAGTTATCCAGATCTAGCTAAAATCATTAATGAAGGTGGCTACACTAAAAATGAGATTTTTCAACATAGATGTAACAGTCTTCCATTGGAAGACGGTGCCATCTAGGATTTTCCTAGCCAGAGTGAAGTCAATGCCTGGCTTCACAGCTTCAAATAACAAGGGAACTCTCTTGTTAGGGGTTAATGCAACTAGTGACTTTACATTAAGCCAATATTCTTTTATCATTCCAAAATTCCAAATAATTATGCTAAATCTGTGGAACCCTGCCTATGCTCTATCAGCGGAATAACAAAGCCTGGATGATAGCACATCTGTTTACAGCAGGGTTTACTGAATATTTTAAGCCCACTATTGAGACCTACTGCAGAAGAAAAAAGATTTCTGCTTTCAAAATATGACTGCTCATTGACAATGCACCTGGTCACTCAAGAGCTCTGATAGAGATGGACAAGATTAATTTTGTTTTTATGCCTGCTAACACAACATCATTCTATAGTCCATTGATTAAGGAGACATTTTCACTTTTAGGTCTTATTATTTAAGAAATACATTTCATAAGATCATAGCTGCCATAGATAGTGATTCCTCTGATGTATCTGGGCAACGCTGATTGAAAATATTCTGGAAACAATTTACCATTCTAAATGCCATTAAGAATATTCACGACTCATGGGAGGAAGTCAAAATATCAACGTGGACAGGAGTTTGGAAGAAGTTGATTCTAACCTTAAAAGGATGAATTTTAGAGGTGTAAGACTTCAGTGGAGGAAGTAACTGCAGATGTGCTGGAAATAGAAAGACAACTAGAATTTGAAGTGAAGTCTGAAGATGGCAATGAACTACTGCAATCTCATGATAAAATTTGAACACATGAGGAGTTACTTCTTATGAATGAGCAAAGAAAGTGGTCTCCTGAGATGGCATCTACTCCTAGTGAAGATGCTGTGAACACTATTGAAATGAAAACAAAGGACTTAGAACATTACATAAGTTAATAAGGCAATGGCAGGATTTGAGAGGATGGACTGCAATTTTTAAAGAAGTTCTACTGTAGATAAAATGCTATCAAACAGCATCACATGCTACAGAGAAAACTTTCTTGACAGAAAGAGTCCGTCAGTGTGATAAACTTCATTGTTATCTTCTTTTAAGAAATTACCACCTCAGTCTTTGGCAACCACCATCCTGACTAGTTAGCAGCCATCAGCGTCAAGTCAAGATCCTCCATCAATAAAAAGATTACAACTCACTGAAGCCTCAGATGATCATTTGTATTTTTTAGTAATATAGTATTTTAAATTAAGGTATGTACATTTTTTTTAGGCATAATGTTATTGCTCACTATCAGTGTATAGTACAGTGTAAACAGAACTTATGTGCACTGGGAAACCAAAAAAAAAAAAAGTATGACTTGTTTTATTGAGATACTCACTTTATTGGGGGTGGTCTGGAATGGAACCTGCATATCCCTGAGGTGTGCCTGCATGGGTCAGAACAAGCCACACAGCCCTCACCTAGGAGGCTGAGAAGTGTAGGAGAGCACGTGGAATGTGGGAGTGCCATCTCTCCCAGTCTGCCATTTCTGAGTAGATTTCAAGGTCTGTTATTACAGAAACAGTCAACTCTGCAAAGAAAAGGAGAACAGCAAGGTAATGAAAATGAACCATCCACGGCAATGGGCATCTTAGGGGTAAGGAGGGGCCTCTCCTTGCTGCCATTCACTACAAGTAGCTCTTGCATGGCAGTCTGTGTTGGAGTTTGTCACGCACGAGTGGCCAGGCTCTTCCACCCACAGTGCCCACATGCTAACGTGATGAGGACAAGGTTGGTATGAAGAGTGTTCCCAGCCTCCCCATCATCTTTCCCAATACCATGTTTGCTACCACCCACCACCAAAACTGTCTTCCTTGCCTGCTCCATTTCTCCTCCCCCAGCTCTCAAAAAAGAGTTCCATCTTGGCCATCCCGGTTCCCAGGAGGATGGAGAGATGGGCAGTGTTGCAGAGACAGGAGGGAAGGGGTAGTATTCTGGTTTGCTAGGTCAGTTCCTGACTTCTCCTTTGTAAAAAGGAATTTGGGTCAGAAGCCAACTAGAAAGAAAACTAAAGAAGAGTGGAGCCAAGGAGAAGAAAAAGGAAAAGAAAATGAAAAAACAGTTGTTAAGCCCATCTAAATAATGGAGACATGGAAGAACCAAAGGGAGATGGCACAACAGGAGAGTTTGGAGTGTTTTGTAGAGTGGATGTTTTTTGAAGTATAAGGTAATGAGACAGAGAACTAAAAGCAGGTCTCATTCTTTTCATTCCTTTGAGAGATGTGCATAAAGATGGAAAATCTCTTACTTTCCTTTGGTTATTGGATTGTGCTTCTTTGACTATAACTTAGCGTAGATACTGGGTCGCAAGGACTCCCTGCATTGGCTCAAGTTACATTAATAAAAATTCAAACCTGAATGAGTAGCATATTCTCAGAGCTTGAAAGGCAAAAGCATAAAAATCAAGAAGTGGTCATAACATCTCAGAAAGGTATTAATAAGCTTTGGTAATTTTGGTAATGACAAAGAATGAGGAGAGGAATGTGCCTCAGCAACAGCAAGAAGCCCCTCTTCCCTGCCCTCTGAGAGCTCGGCGGGCTTTCGATGCTTGTCTTCCACTGAGGTCACCAGGCCTGAGCTCCATTTCCTGGACACACGCTGACTAAGGAGTAGCTCCTCCCTCGCTCTGTTCATTGTACCTCCACTTGTGGAGGCCACGGTGACATTAGCTCTGTTGGCTACCACATCCCACCGTTGACTCATATGAAACTTCCTGTCAACTAAAAACCCAACACCTTTTCACTTGTGCTGTTGACCCAGGTATCCCACATCCTGTGTGTGTCTGGTGAGCATCTGAGCCCCAGTGTGAGCAAAGGTCTCTATCACCTTTCATCTTGGTGTGCAGTCATTTTGGCCCAGTGTTCATTTCAGTCCTCTTCAGACCTGCCTCTCACCTTCCCGGTATTGTCCATCCTTCCGACCTTCCCACATGCTCCTCGGTGATAAGCCAGTTCAGTGCCACATGTGACACAGAGCCCCAGCCTTCAGAGTCAGATCCATCTGGATGCCAAATCTTATTGCATCAATTGCTGTGAGGTCTTGGGCAAGTTGCTTGCCCTCAGTTACGTATTTATTTCCTTGTCTGTGAAAGGGTAATACAACTTCTCTTACAGTCATGCTGTGAGGGATAAAATAAATAAGCTTTGTAAAATATTGGCAATAGTTGCTGACACAGGAATTTCTCAATAAATGTTCATCTTTCCCTCCACCTATTTCATTCCGGTCACTGATAAAAGTGCTGAGTAAGATATGGCCAAAGACAGAGTCCCTTGGCATGCCACTAGAGACCCTCATCTAGGCTGATGTAGTTAGATTTATCCATTCCATTTGGGTATGGCCCTTTAACCAGTTCCTAATCTATTGAATTGCACCAGCATCCAGTCCTAACTTTTCACCTTGAGATGAGCATGAGACACCTTGCCAAATGTCTTGCTCAAGTCCAAACAGATCACATATTTCTCACTTGCCTGTCTAGAAATCCAAAAGGGCAAGCGGGAGAGCTCAGGTGTGGGAATCACAGAGTTTCAGCCACTGTAGTGGGGAGGAGTGGGGAGGGCACAAGTCATACTTTGTATTTAATTGTCAGAATGTTGGGCTCGTAGAGAGAAGCCCTGTTTCCCAGCAATGTGCCAGGTAGGCAGACAAGGCAACAAGTACGACCAAGTACATTCTGTTGCCCAGGAGCTGGCCCAGAGGTGGTGGAAATGTGCGCTGAACTAGGATCTAGGGACCAGAGTTCTAGTCTCACAGTTACTGGGTGACCTCAGGCAATCTTGTAACTTCCTGACCTGTTTCAGCTCAGCCACACGGAGCAGATCCTCACTATGAACATGCCCCTTTAGCCCTTAACTGTTTGCCCAGTTCCTCCCTAGGCTCAGGAAACGGAAGTATTTGACCTGCTGGGTAGTACATATACCCCAGGGAGGAGGGGGATGAATACATGGCAGGGTTCCAGAGAGTACAGGGAGCTATACCAAAGGCACAGCAGCTCTTCCTAAAATGGTGGCTAGTTACAGATTTGCAATGTGCATACACACTTATGCATACCCATACACAAACATACATGCACATGTGGATATGCTGTGGGAAAGAAATAGAGTTCTTTAAATTCTGCATGCATTTTTAAAATAAAGTCTGAGATTCCGGAGATATTTTCTATCTGCCACTGGCATATGACCCCCCACCCCTATGGGTACAACATCACCTTCCTGAAATTTGAAAGTCACCCTGCTAGGCAGAAGGAGCCCTAGAGGATATCTTGGATACATGAAGACCAAATGGCTGTTCTTGACTTCCTTGGTGCTCCAGGAAAAGCCCGGCCGCTTTCTGTTTCAAGATCTGCCCCTTCCTCTAGGGCACACTGCCCTTCCAAGTGCCTGTTCCCCAGCTCCAGAAGCTCCCCTGATGCTATGAAGGAGGAGCAGCAATAAAGAGCCTGCCCATCCCATTCCCACCACAATCTGTAGTCACAATTGTGTCTACTGTGGCCTTGATCTTGGGCCCCACTTATGAGCTGGGAATGTAGGAAAAAAACACTAGACTTAGAGTAAGACAGGCCGGAGTTCAAATCCTGGCCCTCTCTTGTCATGCAAAGGCCTCAGGCAAGTCACTTACTTCTCTGAGACCAGATAGGCAAATTGCAAATTGGGATCCTAGGCCCTACATCGTCAGTGGTTGGGAAGTTATGGGGAAAGGTCTTCACATATCCTCAAGTGCCCATCCACTCCACCTTTCTCTTAGTCTTGATTCCTCCAAAATCAAGGTTACCTTTCTTTCTAATTTTTACCTGACAAGGCACAGCATAATGAAAAATGAAACCGGTTGGCCGTCAGGAGACATGATTTTGAGACTACAATACTCAACGCTGGCTATCAAGTCATGTATATAAACCATGCCTCAGTTTCCTCACCTTTAAAAGGGGAGAGGAGAAATAGATATTAATTATATCAGCCTCCATGTATTGCATGCCTGCAGTGTGCCAGTCATTTCATAGATGCCATTTAATGCATATTAATTCAGTATCCTACAAGACGATATTATCAGGCTTTACTCTATGAAAAGGAGTGGGGTGCAGCACTCAAGAACATGGGCTTTGAGCTAAGACTGCTTGACTTCACCCCCCTGCTCTTTACTCAGCTGTTTTTTGACCTGAGACAAGTAATGTAACCGCTCTATGCCTCAGTTTCCCTTCTGCAAACTAGGGTGTTTATGAAGATTAAATCACATAATCCAAACAAGGAGTTTCACTCAACACCTGGCACAAGGGAAGCCCTGCATAAGTAATTACCCCAGAGGAGCCGAGATATCAGAGACCTGTCCAAGGCTACAGAGCACAGGGCTCTCCAGCTGTAAGTCCATGCCCTGGTCCTCTGAAGAATGCTGTCTCTTTACAGGACTGTGGAGGGCCCTCCAAACGCATCTCTGTATTGACTCTGGAGTTGTTGGGCTGGTGGTTTAGTGACCAGGAGGAAACCTCTGGAAGTCAGGGGAGAGACATGAGATCCTGGGGAACTCAATCTTCCCCCATGCATGGCAGACAGCCAGACCCTAGCAGACATGCCCACAGAGAATAGACACACACACACACACACACACACACACTCATATACACATGCACACTTAGCACAGGAGCCATTTCTCCAGCTCAGCCTGTTCCAAGACTCCAAATCCCAGGGCTGCTGCAAACAAAGCTTTTAATCAACTGCCCCATCAACACACCTGCCCAGGACCTCAGCCCCTCCTGGGTGCTGTGATGGACACATACGAGAATTCCTTTCACTGCTATGTTTACTGAGCACTTATTATGTGCTAGCTCATAGGCAAGGCAGTGTGACTTCAGAGACAAATAAGCCAGTGTCACTGGAGTCACGGACAAGACTGGCTCACTACAAAACAGAGAATACAGTCCAGAAGATGAGTACAATAAATTCCTGCCAGTACCGGGGATATGAGCTGAGTCTTAAAGTCATTAAGTATCCTCACTATGGGAACAGGGTGAGGAACAGAGCCCTCAGGCAGAAACAGCAACTTAAGTACCTGCATGGAGATGAGAGACACCCCGGCATAACTAGAGCTGGGTTGCGGGAGAGGAGAGTGATGAGAGTTGAGCCTGGGGAGCTACACTGAGGATTTTGGCCTAGTTCCTTGTTAATGGGAAGACATTGAAGCATATTAATAGGCCTAGAGAGAGCACAGAGGAGAGAGTTTTGAATTAGAAGCCTAGGAAGACTTCCTGGAGGAAGTGACTTCTGAGCAGGCCCTTAAGTGGTGGCCAGGACTTTGGGAGATAGAAAGGAAAGGACTTTCAGGAAGAGGGAATAGTGAGGGAAAGTATGGCAGGTACAGGGCCATTTGCAGAATGGCCAAGGCCACCAAAGGATAGTGGAGGAAATGTCACAGGAAGGGCCATGGAGGGTTAAAGAGGTGACAGAACACTCTAGCCCAGTGTGGTCAGAGAAAACTCTATAAAGAAAATGAATGAATCGATGAATCAGCCAGCCAATGAGGAGCTTTGATTGGAACCATCGAGTGTGACAGGTGTGAGTAAGCATAGGTTCCGTACAAAGGCAGCCTGCCCCTGGCCCTTGCTTCTGCCCTTTCACCACAAGTCTCATCAAAACTGACATGTCTGAGGTCTCCTTCTTTGGAACCCCATTGGGAATCTCAAAACTAATCTTTGGAGCTAATTGTAGTTGCAGATGGAGCAAATCCTAGATTCCATACAACCTAAGCCCTTGATTTTACATCTGAGAAAACTAAAGTCCAGAAATGGAAAACGACTTATCCAAGGTCACATAGCAAGAGAGTCAGCACGACTAGCGCCAGGAATCCCAACCCCTCCCTCGGGGCTCCCTTCACCTCACTGCCCTGCCTCTTAGTCATCAGCCACCAGTGGCTTGTGGTGGACAGAGGCACTTCTCTTTATCACAGACACTTCTGGAGGTGGACTCAAAGGAATTAATCTGTTATGGTAAGACTTCGAGCAAGGGAGATTCGCAGGTGTTGTAGTCCCACAGATAGACCAGGTGGGTAACTGGGTAACTGAACCATTCCCCAGAGTTGGGGCTGGCCTGAGCCCTAGGCGCAGAGTGGGGAGGAGTAAGGAGCTAGGAATTTCACCTACATTGATTCAATTTCATAGAAACCTCATGGCAAAGGTAATATGAATCCCATTTTGCAGAAATTGAGGTTTCAGGAGGTTAAGAGGTTTTCCAAGGCATGAAAGTGACAGTATGGGGATTTGCTCTTGGGCCACTCCCTCTTCACCCAAGAACACCATCACAGTCAGCTGCTCCCATCAGTTACTCTCCCGTCAAGGGCCTGGGCAACCCCACAGTGGAAGATTTGCTCTTTATAGGTAGGTAACAGCCCATTAGGAAGCCTCTGTTTAATAAACCATTAATGTTGAATTATTAAAGGGATAGGAAAGTGCTAGGAAGATTCAGATAGACAAGGGTAGGGAGAGAGTCTGATAGGGAGGGGCCAATGAAATAATATTAATTTAATATCCATGAGCAAGACATCTTCTTGGGTATGACTGTAGGCGTTTATAACAATCACATTATAACCCGTGTCCCACCATTTTACAGACAAGGAAACTAAGACTTAGAGAGGTTTCCTGACAGCCACAGGGTGTGGACATAGGGGCCACTGGCATGTTCGATTCTTAGGAATACTTTGGTTTCTTGTATGAGCTTCACTCATGACAATTTTTACCAAACTTTATAATGTGAAGCTAATCCTTTGAGCTAGAAACAAAAAAGAAGCTGAGCCATCTTTTTCCTCCCTGTATCAATTTCAGCCACTGCCCCTCCCTGCTGGTCAAGCCAGTCAGTGTTTTCTGCTCTTGGTTAGCAATTTCATTCCAGCTCCTGAGGCATTTTCCATGACACTCAGCTGGGAATAGAAAAACAGGACAAAAATCAAGCTATGCTGTTAGGAACACTTGACCAGGCATTGGAATCCATGATTCTTAAGTTTTTAGGAAACATCAGATTTGATGTACCAAAAAAAATCTCACTGCCCACATGACCTGTTGAGGAGCTCCACAGGAGAGCAATAGCAGGCACAGCAATCTCTGCCAAAGGCCCTGATATGGTTTGGCTGTGTTCCCATTCAAATTTTGTCTTGAATTGCATCTCCCAGAATTCCCAAGTGTTATGGGAGGGACTCAGGGAGAGGTAATTGAATCATGGGGGCTGGTCTTTCCCATACTATTCTCATGATAGTGACTAAGTCTCATGAGATCTGATGGGTTTATCAGGGGTTTCTGCTTTTGCTTATTCCTCATTCTCTCTTGCTGCCGCCATGTAAGAAGTGCCTTCCACCCTCCACTGTGATTATGAGACCTCCCCAGTCATGTAGAACTGTAAATCCAATTAAACCTCTTTTTCTTCCCAGCCTCAGGTATGTCTTTATCAGCAGCATAAAAATGGACTAATACAGTAAATTGGTACTAGGAGTGGGGTGTTGCTGAAAAGATAACTGAAAATGTGAAAGCAACTTTGGAACTGGGTATCAGGCAGAGGTTGGAACATGTTGGAGGCCTCAGAAGAAGACAGTAAAATGTGTGAGAAAGTTTGGAACTTCTTAGAGACTTGTTGAATGACTTTAACCAAAAACCTGATAGTGATATGGACAATAAGGTCCTGGCTGAGGCAGCCTCAGATGGAGATGAGGAACTTTTTGGGAGCTGCCTCAGACAGAGATGAGGAGCTTGTTGGGAACTGGAGCAAAGGTTACTCTTGTTATGTTTTAGCAAAGAGACTGGAAGCATTTTGCCCCTGCCCTAGAGATTTGTGGAACTTTGAACTTGAGAGATGGTTTAGGGTATCTAGTGGTAGAAATTTCTAAGCAGCAAAGCATTCAAAATGTGACTTGGGTGCTGCTAAAAGCATTCCATTTTAAAAGAGAAACAGAGCATAAAACTCAGAAAATTTGCAGCCTGATGATGCAGTAGAAAAGAAAAACCCATTTTCTAGGGAGAAATTCAAGCCAGATGCAGAAATTTGCATAAGTAGCAAGGATCCTAATGGTAATCCCCAAGACCATGGGGAAAATGTCTCTAGGCCATATCAGAGACCTTCACGGCAACCCCTGCCATCACAGGCCCAGAGGCCCAGGAGGAAAAAGTGGTTTTGTGGGTTGGGCCCATGGTCACCATGCTGTGTGAAGCCTAAGGACTTGGTGCCCTGTGTCTCAGCTGCTCCAGCCATGACTGAAAGGGGCCAATATGCAGCTCAGGCTGTGGCTTTGGAGGATGGAAGATCCAAGCCTTGGCAGCTTCCACATGGTGTTGAGCTTGCAGATGCACAGAAGTCAAGAATTGAGGTTTGGGAACCTCCGCCTAGATTTCAGAAGATGTATGGAAACTCCTGGATGCCCAGGCAAAAGTTTGCTGCAGGGGTGGGGCCCTCATGGAGAACCTCTGCTAGGGCAGTACAGAAAGGAAATGTGGGGTCAGAGCCCCGACAGAGTCCCTACTAGGGCAGTGCCTATTGGAGCTGTAAGAAGAGAGCCACTGTCCTCCAGACCCCAGAATCCACCAACAGCTTTCACCATGCACCTGGAAAAACCACAGACACTCAGTGCCAGCCCATGAAAGCAGCTGGGAGGGAGGCTGTACCCTGCAAAGCCACAAGGGCAGAGCTGCCCAAGACCATAAGAACGTACCTCTTGCATCAGTGTGACCTGGATGTAAGACCTGGAGTCAAAAGGGATCATTTTGGAGCTTTAAAATTTGACTGCCCTGCTGTATTTTGGACTTGCATGGGCCCTGTAACCCCTTTTATTGGGCCAATTTCTCCCATTTGGAACAGCTGTATTTACCCATTAGCTGTACCTCCATTGTATCTAGGCAGTAACTAGCTTGCTTTTGATTTTACAGGCTCATAGGTGGAAGGGACTTGCCTCATCTCAGATGAGACCTGGGACTTGCGGACCTTTGGGTTAATGCTGAAACAAGTTAAGAGTTTGGGAGACTGTTGGGAGGGCCTGATTGGTTTTGAAATGTGAGGACATGAGGTCTGGAGGGCCAGGGGGGAATGATATGGTTGGGCTGTGTCCTATTCAAATCTCAACTTGAATTGTATCTCCCAGAATTTCCATGTTTTGTGGGAGGGATCCAGGGGGAGGTAATTGAATCACGGGGGCTGGTCTTTCCTGTGCTATTCTCGTGATAATGAATAAGTCTCATAAGATCTAATGGGTTTATCAGGGGTTTCTGCTTTTGCTTCTTCCTCATTCTCTCTTGCTGCCACCATGTAAGAAGTGCCTTTCACCCTCTGCCATGATTATGAGACCTCCCCAGCCATGTGGAACTATAAGTCCAAATAAACCTCTTTTCTTCTCAGTCTCAGGTATGCCTTTATCAGCAGTGTAAAAACGGACTAATATAGTGCAGTCCCGCCCCCCAGCCCCAGCCAACTGCCCTGGGGACAGTCAGCCAGGTGGCCATCCCAGCCTCCTCCAAAGCCACTAGCTCATTAAGCCAGAAGGGAAAAACCTCCATAGTGAAGGCTTTGCTGACAGCTTACATGGAGAACTGGGGGCAAATCAGGGCAACATGAAAGGCCACTCCTCCACTTTCCAGGGAAAATCGCAGGCTCCCACCTCCCTGTAGCATGGAGAGTTTGCACACAGTATATACTTAACACACATAAGTTGAATGCCTGAGTGAATGCATAAATGACCCTTTGATAATCTGATTCTTCAACTGTCATAATCAGCTCAGGCTGCTACAACAAAATACCATAGACTGGGTGGTGGCTAAAACAACATACATGTATTTTTTCACAGTTCTGGAGGCCAGAAGTCTGAGATCATGATGGGTGTCATCACAGTTGGGTTCTCATGAGGGCTCTCTTCCTGGCTTGCAGACAGTCACTTTCTTGTGATGTCCTCACATGGCAGATATCTCTCTTTCTTCTCTGTTTTTTTGTTTTGTTTTGTTTTGTTTTTGAGATAGAGTTTCACTCTTGTTGCCAAGACTGGAGTGTAATGGCATGATCTCGGCTCACCGTAACCTCTGCCTCCCAGGTTCAAGCGGTTCTCTCACCTCAGCCTCCCTAGTAGCTGGGATTACAGGCATACACCACCATGCCCAGCTAATTTTTTGTACTTTTAGTAGTGACAGGGTTTCACCATGTTGGCCGGGCGGGTCTTGAACTCCTGAACTCAGGTGATCCACCCGCCCTGGCCTCCCAAAGTGCTGGGATTACAGGAGTGAGCCACCACGCCCAGCCTTCTTCTCTGTCATGAGGGCACAGTACTGTTGGATTAGGGCCCCACCCTTATGACTTCATTTAATTTAATTAATTCCTAAAGATCCTATCTCCAGATACAGTCACATTGGGAGTGTGGGCTTTAACATATGAATTTGATGGAGGTGAGGAACAATTCAGTTCATAGGACCAACCAAGGAAAGAATTTAATCATGATGTCATAAAAGGCTGCCAACATTCAGTATGCCTCTCTAGTAAACCAAGCAAAGGTCTTTGCCATCCTTGCTCCATCTGGGAGCCCCTTACAGTAATTTTGCTACATTCTCTTAAGGCTGCCATGACCAAGCCAGGTCTCTGCAGAGGCTGCTTAGTGGATACAATATTCAGGTCTGGGAGGGGGAGCCCAAAGTCCTCAGCAGCTTCCTGCAGAAGACAGCGCTGTGACAGATTGGAGATGCATGGCTCCTCCTGGGCTCAGGAAGAGTGCTGTCCTGAAAGCCGAGGCTCCGTGTGTCCTTCCATTCCCCTGTAAGACCTTAGGCAATTCGCTTCCCTTCTAGAGACCATCTTTAAAATGAGGGTGGTGAATTGATGATTTCTGAGAGCCTTCCACTACTCTTGCTTTACCTATTTCTAGAGAAAAGTAGATTCTGAGAGACAAAAGTAAACTGTTTAAGACTTAGGCCAAGAAAGAATTCTGACTTCTTTACTAACTGTTGAGAACCCTTGGGCAAATGCTTTAATCTCTGAATTTCTCTGTCTGGATATGGCGGTTATAATAATTACCTCCTTCGGGGATTTCCAGCACCACTGTGATAGACTGATTGTTTTAGGACCCTGATTCTTCATCCTTCTCTGTACCCATGAACTTTGCCTGTGACTTTGTAAGTCCTCCTGCTATAAAGAGAAAGAGTCTTTCTCCTTGCTGTGGTTGGAATGTTTGCCTTCTCCCAAAATGTATATGCTGAAACCTAAACACCAACATGATGGTATTAGAAGAAGGGGCCTTTGGGAGATGATCAGGTCATCACCCTTATAAAAAAGGCCCCAGAGAGCTGCCTTGCCCATTTCACCACATGAAGACACAGTGAGAAGACAACATCTATGAACCAGGAAGCGGGTCCTCACTAGACACCAAATCTGCCTGCACGCCTTGATTTTGGACTTCCCAATCTCCAAAACTCTGAGAAATAAATTTTTGTTGTTTAAAAGCTACCGAGTCTATGGAATTTTATTAAAGCACCCTGTGTGAACTGAGACACCCCCTGTGTGATTCAGAGTTCCGCCATGTCACTTGCTTTGGCCAGTGAGATGTTAACAAACGTTACACAAGCAGAAATTTGGGAAAGTGCTTGCAGACTGGGTTTGCTTACTTTTGCACTCTGCCATGGCCATGAGAACATGCTTCAGCTAGCCTGCTGGAGGATGAGAAACACACAGAATGGAGCCAGTGTGCCCTAGTTGTCCCAGACGAGGCCAGCAAAGATCACCCAGCAGCCAACCCATCCCCAACATGTAAAGAGCTCTGCCAAGGCCAGAGGACCTCCCACCTGACTCATCAGGTCACCAAGCTAAAAACACTGATTTTTTTAAGTCACTGAGTTTGGGATGGTTTGTTGTGCAGTATTATTTTGGCAATTAATAACTGACACAATCATAAAATGACACACAATAGGTGCTCAGTAAGCATTTATTTCCTGCATCATCTCCCCACCCCAGACCTTCAGGTGCAAACTTAGTTCTTATAAAGATAGTTGGGAGACAAAAATTGTGGTCCTGGTGCATTTTAAGCTTCAATCTCATTGTTACTTCGCTTCAGATTGATTACAGACGCTGACTGCTCAATTTTGATTAAATACTAAATCATAAGCTGCTTACAAAATGACTGCAAAAAGCTGACATTTATGAAGTCCAATAAACTACTTGTAAGAACAGGAGTGCTAGATTGGGAGAAAAAAATAAAATCTTCATCCAAACAAACATCGGTTGACAGCAGACAGATGGTCAGAATCCCTTACTTGTAAACTGGAAAAATTAAGATTTGGCAAGAGTTGTCTGAAAAGAACTAGCAAACATCAAAGTTTCCCCTTTCAATGCTGGTGTTTTTCTGGGCCCGACTTCAATATTTTCACAGGCTACTGCACGGAAAAGGTGTTGCAGGCCTCCGCGTTGCTGGCAAGGAAAGGCTAAGAAATACCAGCAACGATTTATAGGAAGCAAGGTTGCCAACATTCCAAAGAGTGAGCGTTTAAAAGCCAGCAACTGCACATTCCCATAAATCCCCATAACTCAGCATCAGGCCTTCCCCTTAATCTGCTGAGGTGTGAGGGAAGGGAAGGCAGAATTTTCTAACTCGATTTTCCACTTGGATCAGCTTTCACAGGGGTGACTGTTGAGTTAATCTTTCAGGGGCCGCAGTAGTCTTAATAGTAATGGAATCCACCATTAAAAGCACAGGGCCGAGCTCTCCTCACCTTTGTTAAATGAAGGAATAAGGGTGTTAAGAGGCGCTTCGGCTCTGGCAACAAGCCCCATAGCTCCAGGAGAGGTAAAGGCTTTGACTGTCCTGGTTCTCATTTTTCCCTGGCTTCTCTGTGACCTTAGAAGTGTTCAGAGAGTGAGTGTGTGCAGATGAGGTGAGCTTGTGTAGTTATCTGGCTATGTACAGAGTATGCCAAGGATTGGCAAGCTGGCATGGCTCCAAACGTGGCCCTCATGCACTCCTTGGGGGCATTGCTTCTGCTGCTTTGGTTGCTCAGGGCTCACACAAGCCCATGACTTTGCAAGTGACAGAACTTGGGGGCCCGCAGTGTTCCACACTGGACAGATCATGGTCTTTAGGCTTGGGAACCAGACCTAGCCATCTTTGTCTCCTCTTGGCTGCACAGGCAAGGACCTGAGTCTCGGTTCTCCATCCTCCAAATGGAAATCATGTCTGACTCACCTGGTTATTGAAGAAGGTGGTGACATAGACAGAGCATAGAGGAGACAAACTCATAAGCAGGTCATTGCAATATATAGGGAGTGTAATGATAAAGATATGCCTGAGACATTATGGGAACACAAAGGACATCTGGCCCAGTCTGGAGTTGGGTTGGGGTTTACAGGGAAGCCTTCTGGAAGAAGTGACACCTGGACTGAGTCTTAAAAGTTGAATAGGAGTTAACTGACAAAAAGGATAGAGATGAGCCTTCCAGGAAGAGAAGACCAAGTGAGCAAATTGTTGTCGATTAGTTTCTGTTTGGATAGCCCCAGTGATGGCCTGTTGACAAGCCCATTGCAGCTAAGACAGCTCAGACTATTAGAAAATTCATTTATAAAGAGGAAAGTCTCCCTGTGGTCCTAGTCTCCGCACAGGGAATATATTGAAGCCAGCTCTTGTGTCTTTACTTCTCCGTGCAAAAGGGTCCAGGCCTAGCAGACATTGCTCGTGCATCAGAGTGAAGTCCTACACCACACTGGCTTCTTACCTGTATCCTAGCCCAACATTCCAGGAAAATGGGGATCAAAGCCCTGAAAATGCCCAAAGGGCTCATTTGGTAAATGAGTAACCTTGGAATTGGAGCTGGATTTCAGAGTGAAGGATCGAGCTCATGCTGCAGGATTAGCTCAGGATAGAGGGTCTGGACCAGTTCTGCCTCCAAGGGTCCATCAGAACTGTAGTCTCAAGTTCTGATTGACAAACAGAGCTATGAGGAAAGCCATAGCTCAATCTACCCTCAGGGAGTAGTGGGTAGGGCAGCTGTGTCCGGAGTTAATACACAACACGATTTAGAAGCAGACCTGGCACACAGTCAGGGTTCTGCAAGTGTTTGCTGGTGTTATTATTACCTCTCAGAGGTGGGGTAGGTAAACCTGTGTGACCTAAAGGGCCCAGCCCTAAACTGTCTCCCCCACCTGCCTGGCACAAGCCTGAAATTCACTAGGATGTGTCCCTCTGTACCACACAAATAATAGATATTCCTGGCAGAGCTAACTCTGTGCCTCAGATCCCTCCTCTAGACAATGGAAGCAATAGTACTTCACTTACAGTACTTAACTCCAATGACAATTAAATGAGCGAATCAATATAAAAGCACTCAGAACAATATCTGGCATGTAGCACCACACACATGTTTGTTAAGATGATGATGATGGTGATGACTATTCATTATTCCAGGTACTCAGTAAATGTGTGTAGCAAAAAAGAAAAATAATGGAAGTGTGCGATAGCTCAGAGGGAGACCTATGGTTTGCTTATTTACTATGTGCATGAAAAACCCAGTAAAATATCGCTCTATTAAAAGACCAAGTGTGTTCTCACCTCCCACAATTTCATGACTTAGTTCCAACTTGCTGGTCACTGGAATCAGCTGCCTCTTCTTTGCCTCCCCTGGGAGTGGCCAAAAGCAGTGAAAGGAAAGAGCTCTGTGCTTGCTGCCAGGAGGCTTCTGTTTGAGTCCCTGTCCCACTCCAGTTCTCCAAGCTCTGTCCCTCCCATGGCCTCAGTGGCCTCCTGTGTAAAGTGACAACTGGAGGCTGTGGCCGCAATAATATTTAAACAATTACATACTACAATTCACCTTCCGAATCCCTCAGTAATGTCTCCTAATTAATCACCTAGTATACTGCATTCTAAATTAATTAAATTAAAAGTAATTAAATCCAGGAAATTGAAATTAGTCTAATTAGATTAGAGGCACATCCAGTGATGGTGGTGAGGGGTGGTGCCATATAAATTGGCCAATTTTGGTGCAAAAAATATAAGCTTCGATTATAGACAGGCTGTTCAGAGGGAGAGGCAAGCCTTACAAAGAATAAGTCCAAGTGGGCAGAATAATGATATGGATGATAATAATAATGGTAAACACAAATAACAAGTGCTACCTTCATCACGGCTTTCCTGGATGGAGCCATACTATTGAGTCCCCACCAAACCTCTCCAGAGTAGGTGCTGTTGTTATCCCTGCTTGACAGATGGGAAACAGAGCCTGTAGGGTATGGAAGATCATGATAGAAACCCACATGGTCTGACTCCTGAGGCTCCTCCAGCCCTCTCCAGCCAGCCTGCCGGATCTTTATGTAGAACTGATTGCCTGCACTGGACGGTGGAAAGTGGTGGATGGTGACCCCCATACCTACCATCCAGTATGGTCTGGTGATGTCAAGAGCAGTTGACTTTTATCTTCCTGTGACGCACACGATGGGTGGTGTTCACAGACGTGCCACACTCAAGCGTGGTTCTGGCCAGATATGGTGATCAAGAACTGTGACGTGCCTAAGATGACTTTACCCTTCTTGGAGGCTAACAGAAGACATGAGACTCCTGGGTCAGAGATCAAAGATTTCATGACTCACAGAAGTAGCAGGATCCAGAAGCAGTACTTCTTTGCATCGGCTCCCTAAGATCCAAATCTTACAGGGCAGCACAGGAAAGGCCACATGGCTCCTGCACACACCTGCACTACAGGAGAGAAACCCCGAGTGGAGGGAAGGTGAATCTTTCCTAAGGAACACTAAGCCTGCCTGCCCTTGGCTTCAGAAAGAGATACTATCTCCCATGCTTGTGGTACAGCATGCTTGAAAAGATCATCTGGAACAAAGGCAGTCAGTGCCTCTGCTCACAAACCATGCAGAAACTTGAAAGACCCATGGAGAATTGTCTCAAACCAAATCTAGCCCTGGTTTTTACAGCCTTAGCTTCTGGCAAATCCTCCCTTAAATGCATCACTCTATCGGCCACTCTGATTAATTTGACCAACAGAAGGTGGGACTAAATCCATTTAGTTAGTCTCCTATAGCATTTAATTAAGGTTACTACCAACAGGATCCATGCAGTGAGACGAGACTAACCTGCAGCACTGGCCTCAGCCATGACCGCCCCAGGGTCCTGGATCCAGCCAGGTGAACGGATGCCATCAACAACTTGGGTCTACCTTAGAAAGCCAGGTGGATACATATCTCTGCTGACCTTTCCACCCAGCTCAAGGCAGTGATCCAGGTAGAGCAGGATGTATTTGGAATTGCAGAGACTCCATCTTGGCCTACAAGGAAAAGGTGTAGGGTAATTCTATAGTCGTCTGTCACAACCCTGGTCAGTGAGCGGAGGCTGACACGAATGCTTTCCAGGGCCCAGGCCAAGGTGGGGTCAGCAGAAGTCAGGGACAAATTTCATGCCTCCTTTTCTAATTGGAGAGGTCCCATTATAGAGAAAACAGTTCACAGGGTACCCATAAATAATGACTTGGTTTTCTGTCTGGGAAGGTCACTGTGTTTGCAGTAGGGAGACAAGTTAACATCTGGCTTCCACACAATTCACAGTTATACTCCCTGGGATGCATATGGTGCCCCTAGAAAGGAAGTATTGTTCACAGTTGCTGGGGATCCCCAAATGGGACTACATCAGCTGGAGGCACAGGTTGATTGCCTCCAATATGGCCTCTCCATGGGTGGTAAGACTTAGGATTTTCAGTTCCAATAATGGAGTCCCTGTTTTCAAAGATTCTGTCTGAGGACTGTCTGTCCAACTTGTCCTGTCTGTCTACACTCCTCGTCGGGTGACATTCTCTTGCCCCATGGAATGATTGAGCAAATAGTATGAGAATGTGGTTGGGAAAGTTATCCAGAGGTGCTGGCAGGTGCTTTGCATGGGAAGTGCAGGAGCTGGGGTTAAGGGGAGTGGGGACCAAGCCATGGTTGGAGCCAGTGGGAGGGGCCAGCAGAGCCAGCAGTCAGTTACATTAAGGCACTTGAACAGTTTGAGAGAGCAGCACCAGGGCCTTGCTCTTGGGAGGAAGACTCCAGGAGCGGTTCTGAAAGACAAATTTCATCAGTGTCCCTTCCTTCCCTGTACCTCTAAGTACAAGTACAGGCTAAGGTATTCCCTCTGTGGGTGCCACAGTCAATGCTCTTCCTCCACTGACCTTCCAATAAATATAATATCACCCTTTTCCCAATACTCTCCTACTCACACATACATCTTTAATCCAGAAGTTTCAACTGCAAGAGTGACAAGAGCATTTTCATAAAACATGGAGAGATCCATTATATCCCCCACTTTTGTTGATGTGGGCCACAATAGGGGGCTGCATGAGCTGTGTACTCAGCCAAGTGGTCACTATCCTAATGACCTAAGGTCAGGTCAAGCCGACAAGAGAATCCAAGTGGCCAAACCAGAATTACATTTAACTCCTCCAGGCCTTCTTTGGGCTAGCCTGGGGCTGCTCTTAAGGTAAAGGAAGATGTGTCATGCCTAGAAGTGGTCAGGACAGAATCTTGAGTTTTCAAAATAAGTCTGATTACCCGCCCCTTCCACTTCATCACTTTTACCTTGATCATTACTCAGGAAGCAGTTGAGGGAAGAGAATCCCTTTCTGGACAGCAGCATTCAGTGACCACACTGCCTTACTAAGGTGTGTGGACCAGAAGGAGGTGAGCAGAGCACAATCAAAAGCAAGGAAGGAAGGGAGAGAAGGAGACAAAAAGGAGAGACCTTGCTCTGGCATAACCACATGCAACAAATTAATCTCCCATATTCCCATCTAAAACATCAGCATTCAGACTACTGCCCAGTTGTCCCCAAGGGTCCATTCTGATGGACACAACCACACAAAGGAAATGTCTGCCCTAAAGGTGAAAGTCTCTACCTCTATCAAGAGAGGAACCACTTGCTGTTTTGAAATGACAATTTTTCCATCTTCTACCCATCACGGGGTCAAGCACCTCCCTGTTCCTCCTCTCAGGCAGCTGGCATCCTGCCAGCATGCCACTCATTCAAAAGAGCTCTACCAGGGCCCAAAACAGCACAGGCAAGCTTCCCAGATGGCTGCTTAAATTTGACACAAAGGTACATTTTAGACTTTCTAGGGACAAGTACGCATTTCATATCCTTCAAGGAAGCCTCCATGATATTAATTTTTACAACTGAGTTGATGATAAAAATGAGGCAGCAGGAAAAAATCAGGCTACACTCACCGGCAAATACCTGCCCTCCCTGCTGATGTTGCAAATTAAGAACAGCGTTATAGGATATCTTGGGATGTGTCTCAAGGTTTGCCACTCCTGTAGCCCGACTTGGGCAAAGGGACCACGTCTTACCTGCCTGAATGCATGGCATGATGCAGGAATGCTGGTGGTTAGAACAAGGGGTCTTAGTTTGTAAAGAAAGCCTGCCATGTTTGGAAATGCCAAAGTGACATCATGGGGAGCAGAATGGAGCAGGAGTGAGAAATATCAACACCTAGAGTGTGTGCCTTGTCTCTGTCGCCGCTCCCTCCCCACCCACCAACAATTAGCCTGACCTTGGCCTGAGATATTATACCAACTACAACTTTCACTGTTTCTTTGCTTAATTTGCTTCACTGCTGGGGGGGAAACAAGACCTGAAGACGAGTAAATGCAGCTGGTTTCTTTCGACCATCAAAGGCAGAACTGGATACTGCTGCATGGTGATTTTCAAGGCAATTCAAAATTCAAATCATCCAAAGCTGACTCCCTCCCGCCTCGCTCTCCTGCGCTCTCTCTCTTTATCTTTGTCTCTCTCTTTCTCTGCCTTTTGCACAACTTTGTTCACAAAGCAGAACTGTTCCCAACCTCCCATGCTCCACTTTGAAGCCAGCGCATGTTTTTCCACTTCACCCCTTCATCCTTCTGGGCAGCGGTTTCTGCCTCATCCAAAGGAATCAATGAGGAGGCTCAAATGCCAATCGTTTACTTTTTCTAAGAAGGGCTTCCAAGGTGCCAATGTGCTTCCCAGCCAAGATACCGCCTCTGGTGTGTGTTTGCTGGTGATAATAATACATCAGCCAGGTAGGGTGGACTCCAGAGGCCTGACTGGGCACAGCAAGGCATTCTTGAGTGCTCTGTAGCCGGGAAAGGAAATGATGGGGAAAGAAGTGACAGAGAAGCAGAATAGTGCTGGAGAAATGAATTTCATGGCCCATTATTTCAGTGGTGTGTGTTCAGAGTCCGCGGTGCACCTGGAGCTGGTTCCAAGTCCATCTCCTGCAGGAAGCCTTTTCGCATCCCCTCTGCTCCTCAGAGATCACCTGCTCCCCTTCCTGGGCAGTCCCGGCCCCCTCCACCTGGTCAGCCCCTTGGGTCCAGGTACACATGGCCTACTGTGTGTTAATTGCTCTGTGTGTATGGAAACCCAAACATAGTGCCTGATGCAGCATGGCGCTCCATGATGTAGTCCCTGTGCCCTTTGCCTCTGCCCTGTCTCCCTTCCTAGAAGTCAGCTCCATGACAAAAGAGGCCTCATCATACTCCAGTGGCCCCATCATACTCCAGTGGCCCTAAAACTCAGCCCAAGTCCTTCAATGTCTTGGTCACAGCCAGAATCCAATAACTACTTGCAAACTGCATAATGGTTTCCTTCAAACATTGTAAGAGCCTGCTTTTCTCTTTTAATGACTAAAGAAAGCCCACATGTTAAAAATCTTTCTGACCTCATCTCTGTTCCTACTTGCCCCAGGCCTCTAGACCAAGTAACCAAATTCCCCTTTATTGTTCTACCAAAGGGCTAGGCAGTTTCCAGTACAATTAAAAATTCAATGGTAAAGGGCTTCTCTTCTCCACTTAGTAACTGACTCACTTGGAGGAGCTAGGCCAGATTATACCCTCCTGAGTTCCTCCAACTCAATGCCCGGTTAGGATGTGCTGTAGCCAGGCCAACGAGGTCTCTAGACATCCCTGAGATCACGAAAATAGAAAGTAAGACTCCACTGCCAGGTTGAGTTGTGCAAAGGGAGCTTTGAACAGTCTACAAAGCGCCCCTAGGCTGCAAGAGGAAGGCCTGGCCCCTGAAACCAGGTGGACTGATGTCTCCAGTAGGAATTTAATTAGAGTGGTCAGGGGAGGCCTAAAGCAGGAGGTGGGAGCTGAGGTTTGAATAGCAAGAAGAATCAGCCAAGGCAGGTTCTAGGGAAGGCCATTCCAGGCAGAGGGAACAACTAAGACACAGGCTCTGGGACAAGAGTAAGCTTGACACGTACAAGGAATGAAGAGAGAGACCATGCAGCTAGAACATGGTGGACCAGAGAAAAATGGAAGTTGGTGAAGAAGACAGGGCTAATTGTGTGGGGCCTTCCACTCCGTGGTAAGAAGTTTGAACCTTAAATGCAACAAAAGCAATTGAAGAGTTTTGTTTTTTAATTAAAAAGAGCATTATTTTGAGTGTTATTTCTGGCAGCAGTATGGAGAGTGGCTGTCTAGGCAACCTGGGTGGAAAGAGAGAGGTGTGTTAGGAAGCTGTTACAGTTGGCCATGGAGGACTTGATGGCTTGGGCCAGAGGGATGGAAATGGAGAGGAGTGGACAGATTCAGAATGTATTTTGGAGCTAGAACCAATAATTCCTACTGACAGATTGTGAGAGAAGAAAAGGGGAGAATCAAGGAGGGCTCTGGTGATTTTGTTTTGAGAAGTGGAGTTGGAGGTTAATACCACTCACTCAGATGGTGGAGACTTGGAGAGAACCAGGTTTATGGATGAAGCATCTAGTTTGGTGTAGGTGATGGCCAGGTGGTAGCTTTTGACACCCTCATTGCTATTGTAGTGGATGCTGTGGTGTGCTCCCCATATCCCTTCTTCAGATCCAAGACCCCAATCTTCCAGCCGATGGGAAGGTCATAGTTATTACTCACCAGAAACCTGCTCCCCTTCCGAGGCCATGCCTCCTCCTAAGGGGCCACAGCCAATGAAAGGCTGATGTGTAGACACACAGCCCAGTCTTCTGACCTAAATTGGAGACTACCTTAAAGGGCTATCCTTGTTCCAGAGGTTCCTGGAACAGCCAGGGCCTCTGGTGCAGCTGCACGTCTCTCAGCTTCTCCCTCTGCCCTCTCTGCCTCCTCACCTCCTCGCAGGTGATTTCCCACTTAGCACCCACCAGCTTCTCACACCACCTCTGTCTCAGTTTGGATCCAGAGAACTGAATGTAAGACAACTATTCTTATCACCACAATCACTACCACCAGGTCATTTCTAGACTCCCATCCAATTTGAAAACTCTGTTATGAAGCATTCTGAAATAGCCATTCAAACTTCTTGAATGCCTACTGTCTAAAAAGGCCTAATTCCCATCTTTGTTCACCACAGCCCCCTCAGAAACAGCTTCCCATCCTAGATTTACTGAGAAAATTATGTTTATGTTGTCAATGCTTTGCCTGTAGAAGCACATTTGTACAAGTCAGACCCCAGGTCCTGGTGTTGAGAAGGGGCCGGTACCCAGTGAGTTGTCAGACCCCAGGTCCTGGTGTTGAGAAGGGGCCGGTACCCAGTGAGTTGTCAGACCCCGGGTCCTGGTGTTGAGAAAGGGCCGGTACCCAGTGAGTTGACACAGCAGGGATCACAGAGGCCTCCTGATTGATATACCATCCCAAAGCCCTGCTCCCAAAGAAGAAAAGAAAGTGCTTCCGTGGTGTGTGTGCGTGTGTGTGTGTGATGCCCACATGTAACCAATTGCACTACAATGCCTATAGCCGGACAGATGCAGGGCCATTACATATGACTGCACCAGATTGTACCCTATACAAATACACCTGGTGAAAAGGATAGTTGGGGGCTAAAACCCAGCCCATATTCTCCTGCCCACCTTATGCCCAGGTATGGTGCAGCACCTTTCTCTACCACGACACCATGCACCCTGACCCAGGGCCAATTCTGCCCAGAGGGTATACTTTTTCTAATTTGTACAAAACCTCCAAACGAATAAAAACAAGGTGCACTGGTTATTAAATTCTTGTCCCTCAGCCCCAAATTCGCCCTTCTGTTCTCTACTTTGTGCTCCTGGAGATGAAATCCTGCAAACCACATTTTCCCTTCGCCAGCTTCTCCTTACTAGGCCCCCTCCCATTGACTCTTGGAGGGATAAAGACAGGCAGAAGGAGAGACCCCATCTCTCCCATTTGTTGCTCACTCCTGGCCGCATCACTCCACCAGCAGCGAATTCCAGTTCACCCGCTTTTGGCCCCTCAGAACCCACCATGGCATGTCCAGCAACATCAGCACCAATCAGCCAGCGCTGGCTTCTCTGAGTTTTAGGTCCTGGTTCTGCTGTTTCTTCTCCAAGCTTCCAGGTTCTAACAACCCCAATCTCTTTCTTTGTTCCTCTGCCCTAAAGGTTCAGCTGCTTTTTGGCAGTTAGTATCTCTGTAAGTCCTCAATGGCCACTTTCTGTCTTTCTGAGCCTCCAATTTTTGTTTACTCAATTCTCTACATTAAAATCTCTCTGTTCAAACAACTTGTGTGAGCTCTGTTTTCCTGACTGACAGTCGTTGGGGGCATAGATGAGAGCCTTTCACAGTCAGAGCCCCCTAGTTACTGTTAGTCACTCATTTATTCATTCAACAAACATTTGTACTATAATCCCTATATATAGAAGAAGGAGGCTTTGGTTGTATATATACACATACCTATGTAAATACTGTTCATATATTTTAGTATACGTACAGAACATAACTGGGAGCATACACGAAATGTAGATGATGGTGGTTCACTCTGGGAATTGGGAATTGGAGGTATTAGGTGGGGAAGAGTATGTTTCATGTAGCCTTTTGAGTTTTTAACACTCCACTTATTACTGCTATATTTTGAAAAACTGATGAAAATTCCTGTATTCAGTGCCATCTGAGTGCCAGCAAAGGGGAAGCCCTGCAGATGTGCAGAGGTTTTGCCCCCAGAAATCTTCTTCCTGCCTAGCCCATGCTGACACCGCAAACCAGCAGTGCACCAGATCTCGGTTTCCACTTCTCCTTGCCTTCAGATTTAGAGGAACATTCTTGGAAGATTAGAAGTTGATCTTAGAATCCCCAGACAGTGTGACTAGGTTAAAGTAAATGAGTGGGGAAAAAATGTTAAGATGGGGGTATCCTTTGCAACATCATGTATGGGGGGGTCAAAACGTAGAAACAAAGAAAGAGTGAGAAGGGAACTTAGAGTTAGTGGAGCACATTTTGGTTGCATCCCTCTATGCAATCCCAAAACCTCATCACTCCCACCCATCTGTAGTGAGCATGCAATTTGAGCAAAACTGACCTCAACCCCAGTTCTTGGAGTAGGACTAATAGTTCCAAGCCAAATGGGGCAATCCTAAGCCTCCTGCCATGGGATTTGTTCAGGTAACTCCGGCTTAAGCCAATTAGCTTGAAATCTGGACTTTTGTGTGATGATTATTAGAAATAACACTCTTTCCAGGATTGATGATCAAAATATTTGCTAACTTCTCCAGATTAGGCTCTGAACCCCTGGAACCAGTGTAGGCTCCATTGGAATAGATCTGGCTCAGAGCAACCAGTTTGGAAACTGAGCCTAATGCCTGAAATAGCTCCACCTCTCCCACTCTGGCCGTAAAGCGTGTGATTGCAGACGCTGCTGGCAACCATTTTGTGATCATGAGATAAGCCACCCTGAAAATTAAAAGGATACCCAGAGGAGGACTGAATCAAGAGAACTGCACAGCCAGCACCCTGGGCAGACTGTGCCAAGGCCCACACTCTTTATTGTTCAGTCCTGTTTGTATTAGGTTTCAATGCTTTGTGATGATGGTTTTTGCATCCTCTCAATTATCTTCTTACTTCACATTTGGTTAAGGTTAAACTGAGGTCCAGATCGAAGAAAAAAGGCCTTGTCTGAACTCTTACAGAACCAGGACCTTAATCTTTTGTCTGTCAAACCAGTGCTCTCCTAATAAATCATAAAACCTCTCCCACCACATTGTGGGCAGCAGCAGGGACTCCATCAGTGTTTGTTGAGTGAATTAATTACTAAATGAGAATGAGATCAGAGGGAAGTTCTGGCAAGGGCACAAGGTAAGCAAGGGTTTGCAGTAAAGGAGGGTCAGCACGGAGATGGGCAATGAAAAGAAACCCCCAAGAGTTTATTCTATTTTAGTCACATGAACACATTGGCAGTACAAAAGGCTTCCTTAAACTCTAGGGAGTTTCTGTGGATAAATCTCTGATTGCCACTTGTCCAGAAACAATCAATATCCAAAACACGGGAAGCGTTTGGAAGTTTATTATAAAAATAACTGAAAGGGGTCTAGAAAGATCTCAGGGTGCCACATCCCATCAGGAACTTGTGATCGGGGTAGGGACGGTGGGTAGGTAACAGAGTCTCAGTATTGTGACATAATTCTCTTCTGAACAGGAGTAAGAAAAAGGCTGTCACTGTGCAATTAGAAAATGTCATCACTTTTCATGAAACTTCAATTTTTCTTATGTGTAAAAACGGAAAAATAATAATACAGTCTCACTGCTATGGTTTGAATGTCCCCTTGAAAATTCATGCTGGAATTTAACTGATGATATTAAGAGGTGGGTCTTTAAGAGGTGGTTAGGCCATTCGGGCCCTGCCCTCATGAATGGATTAATGCCATTATGGCAGAAGTGGATTAATTGTCATTGGAGTGGGCAGTTCCCATCCTGTCTCTGGTTCACATGCTCACTTGCCCTTCTGCCTCCCACCATGGAATGATGCAGCACGATGGCCCTCACCAGAGGTCAGCACCATTCTCTTGGACTTCCAAACCTCTAGAATCATGAGCCAAATACATTTCTATTCATTGTAAATTGCTCAGTTTCAGATATTCTGTTATAGAAGCAGAAAATAGACTGAGACGCCCACTGTACTTTATCTTCAGACCAGATGTTTCAACATTCAGAAATGCTGGGTTTTAGAAAAGTTATATGGTGCATAACACTATATTATGGAGCACTCAGTGGGTTCTGGGGAACACCCTGTAATCAAATGCATTAATATTTTTGTAGGGAAACTTATAGATATTTACAGTAAATGGCATAATTAAGACCATAAATAGTCTCACATCAGTTCAGTCCAGGACTTGCCACCAAGTGAGTTATAAAAATCTTTTGGTTGTCAGAGCTTTTGGAGTTATTTTTAGAGACAGGGTCTTGCTCTGTCACACAGGCTGGAGTGCAGTAGCATGATTATGGCTCACTGCAACCTCAAACTCTTGGGCTCAAGCAATGCTCCTGCCTCAGCCTCCCAGGATGGGGGTCTCACTTTGTTGCTCAAAGTGCCGAGATCATGAGCCACTGCACCCTACCACTTTTTGGATTTTTGAAACTGGGGTTAAGGGATGATGAGTATATCATGCATTGGGCTGTCGGGAGAATTGGATGAGGTAAAGCCAGTGGCTGGCTTGGAGGAGTCACTCAACACGTTACTAGTGTTATTTTCCTTCTGTTTTTATATATGAATGTCCCACATGGGCTCCAATCTCTACCTTGAGGAAGGCCATTCTCTCGTGGCCCCCTCTGGAACTGCCCTGCACCGCTGAGGACTGTTTGCACCCTAAGGTCACGATGTCACAACCACCTGATGTACTCCACCACTAAAGACCTCTCTACTCATCTCAGGGCCAATGTGAAGACCTGTTGGGTTCCAGAATTCTATGAGAACTGCCCCCACTTGGTGGTACCCAGCCCGCTCCTCCTTTTTTATTGCCTGCAGTCTTAAAGGACTACAGGGATTGTCTACCTGACTCCACAGGAAGCCAAGTCAGGCACAGGGGGCTGGCAGTAGTCAGGCGGTGAGGTTAAGGGCGAGATCACCAGGCGGTGAGGTTAAGGGTGAGATCACCAGGGACTGACCTTTTATCACACCATGCAGAAACCAGACACAGGACTGGGGCAAGGGTGAAACCAGCAAGACACCTCAGGCACAAAATTGAAGGAGGCCCTAGGCTCCCCATCTCCTCATCTTCATCCTGGTCCTGCTCACAAATTGAATATAAATTCAAAAGCAAGAGAGTTTACCCAGGAAAAGGCAGGCCAGAGAAGAGAGGATTGGCTGTATTAGTTATCTATTGCTGCATGACAAATTGCCTCCAAAAATAATTGTTCAAAACAACAATAATCACTTATTACCTCATGCAAGCACTAGATCAGAATCTCTCACAAGGTAGCAGTCAAGATGTTGGCCAGCGGTGCAGTCCCTGAAGCATTGACAGGAGTTGAAATGTCCATTTCCAACGTGGTTCACTTGCATGGCTGGCAAGTTGATTGTGGATATTGGCAGGAGGTCCTAGTTCCTCTCATGTGGGCCTCTCCACAGGCTGCCTGAGTGTCCTCCTGACATGGTGGCTGACTTCTCCCAGAGTGTGCAATCCAAGAGACCAATGCAAAAGTTGCAAGGCTTTTTATCACCTGGTCTAAGAAGTCACACACCCTGTCATTTCCACAGAATTCTATTGGTCACAAAGCACTAATCATGTGGGAAGGAACTAACTACACAGAGAATGGGTACCATGATATCAGGCTCATTGGGGACTCTCTCAGATACTTGCAGTCATTGTCTGCCTTCCCTTCTTGCCCTCTGTAATTCACACCTCTCTTAAATTAAAATTATCAGACTCCCAAGCCTTTCAACATGCCCAAAAAGTTCTTCAATGACAACATCAGCTTGAGGTACAGTATCTTATTACTTAAATCAGGTCCTGGCATAAATGAAGGTCCTATGATGGTTTCTCAAGTACAGCTCCTAGAGTATAGTTCCTCTCCATCCTAAAACTACAAACCAAAGAGATACATTATCTGCACCCCCACATACCCAACTTGCAATGGCAGACAGGCATTACTCTAGATTCCCTTTCCTCATTCAAAAATGGGGAAAGCAAGAGGCATACGGAAGTCACTGGCCCATAGCAATTTTGAAATCCAGCAGAGCAGATGTTAATCATTTCTTGACTGACTCACTCCTACCACTGCCCAGAAATGATACTCTATGTTTATTCAACACTGCCTGGAACCCTCGTTTGTTGGATCACCCAGTTCATTAGGACCTCTTGCTATTTTCCAGGTTATCATAAGTGACAGCATTTCTAAACTTTTTACCATTACATAACAAAGAACCTCTTCTCTCAAGTGTTTTACTCTTATTTTTATTTTTTTGGAGATAGAGTCTCACTTGTCACCCAGGCTGAAATGCAGTGGCATGATCACTGTAACCTTGAATTCCTAGGCTCAAGTGCCTCAGCCTCCTAAGTAACTAGGACTACAGGTGCACACCACCATGCTCCACTAATTTTTTAAAACTTTGTTGTAGAGATGGGGTCTCATTATGTTGTCCAGGCTTGTCTTAAACTCTAGGCCCCATGTGATCCTCCCAGCTTAGCCTCCCAAAGTGTTGGGATTACAGGCATGAGTACTTGACCCTCCTCACTTCTTTTAAGCTCTTCTTGCATCCTTATCACAGCCATCAGGCTTCTCTTGAAGTGAAGTCTCTTGAAGTCCCTTTAACCTATCATGCACCATCATCTCCTCCCAGCTTCTGCCCAAATCCAGTGCCGAGGCCACTCCCACATTTCTTATGGCAATACCACATTTCCAGGCACCTAAATCTGCACTATTTCTACTGCTGTATAGTAAATACCCTAAAACTTGGTGACTTAAAACAATAGTAATCATTTATTCTCTCTTATGTTACTGTGGGTCAGGGATCCAGGAGTGGCTTGGCTGGGTAGTTCTATTTCAGGATGTCGCATGAGATTGCAGACATATATCAGCTCAAGCTGCAGTCATCTGCAGGCTTGACCAGGGTGGAAGATCCTTTTCCAAGGTGGCTCATTCACATGGCTGGTGAGTTGGAGCTTACTAAGGGCTTATGTTCCTCTCTATGGGAGTTTTTCAATACAACTGCCTGATGATCCACACAACAAGCCTCTAGTGAGACAGGTAATCATCACCTTATCATACAAATACATGTAAAACTACAGTTGAGATGAGTACAATGAGAAGGATGTACTTTTGCTCATATGAGTGCAAATAAAAGTTGACCTAATCAGGAAAATCATGGAAGACTTCCCTGGGGAGGTGATGCCTGGGCTCAGCTCTGGGGGATGAGCTCTTCTAACCAGACATAAAGAGAAGAAAGCTGAGCACAGTGACTTACACCTGTAATCCCAGCACTTTGGGAAGCTGAGGCAGGTGGATTACTTGAGCTCAGGAGTTTGAGACCAGCCTGGACAACATGAGGAAACACCATCTCTACCAAAAACACAAAAAAATCAGCCAGGTGTGGTGGTACACACCTGTAATCCCAGCTACTTGGGAGGCTGAGGTGGAAGAATTGCTTGAGCCCAGGAAGTGGCAGATGCAGTGAGCTGAGATTGTACCATTGCACTCCAGCCTGGGTGACAGAGTGGATCTCATCTCAAAAATTAAATAATAACAATTTAAAAAGAGAAGAGTGTTACAAGAACAGGGAACAGCATGTGTTAAGGCTCTGAGGCAGGAAATAGGATAACTCTTTCTAGAACCTAATAAAGGCCAGTGAGGCTGAGGACAGAGTGAGGTGGAGCAGGAGAAGATTAAGCTGGAGGTAGAGAGGGAAGAGCCGGACAGGAGATGAGGACATAACACCCAACCCTTTCATTTGTGTAACAGTGGAAATATCTCAGCATATCTTTTTACATACTCTTATTTTGACTTTCACATTCTAAGTAAGAATGCCAGCACGTTCCAGTGTGCACACTGGAACTCAGAGTGGTTAAGCAAATAAGTTCAGGTCACATCGCAAGACTGAGACCAAGGTAAGACTTATTTTCTCACTAAAATAGCCACATTGTGCCACCTCCCTAAAGAGACATGGCCCCCTTCCTAACTTTCCTTCTCCCTTAGTAGTGCATATGTGGTAATTCTTGTCCAGGAGTTGCCAGTGTGTTTTTACTAATCATGATTGCACCTGGCACTCACAAAACTTCCTGGAGGTGCACATATTTCCCTGTCATAAAGAGCTCCCCTCTCCCGCTCTTCACATCTCCCCTTACCCTGCACCACCCCAGCACCCCTGCCAGCACCTAGCAGCTGGGGCTACACTTCCGTCAGGTAATAACAGGTCAGGCAAGCTCATAGTCCATGGCTATGTAGGCTATTACAGGCTGCCTTCCTCCGTCCCCACTCCAGATGTGTTTCTAGTAGTGCCCAGAGCTTCCTGGAAACCCAGATTGGGATATCTTCAGAGCCCATGCAAGCAGAGCAGTGTGCTCATCTGAGTAGGTTCTAAGGCTGAAATCTCTTTCTGTGCATGGCCTGCCTCAGCAGCTGCTCCCTCGAGCTCCCCCAGTGAACCTTCAAGGCAGATAAGAAGTGACTGTGAACAGGATGGAAGGGAATGCCATAGCTTTGCTATCTGCCTCTTGCCAGGCATGCGGCCATTTTGAAACACAGAGAGAAGAACGTATTTTCACTTCCTTCCTTTATAGAAGCACTGACACTACTCTTGGCATTGCCTTCTCTGTCTTCCCTCAGCCAAGGTGTCCAGGGTACTGAGAGATGAGACAGCACCCCGCTCTAGACCTTGCTACTGAATCATTCATGCTTCTAATTTTTTTCCTTTTTTGATTTAATTTTTTTCTTTTTTCTTTTTTTTCTTTTCGTAAAGACAGGGTCTCATTCTGTTGCCCAGGTTGATCTTAAACTCCTGGGCTCAAGCAGTCCGCCCACTTTGGCCTCCCACAGTGCTAGAATTGCAGGCATGAGCCACTGTGCCCAGCAGTTCTAACTGCTGACAATCTGATAAGCGCAAAAAGTACCTTTCTGCTCTGCTGCTTTCATTTGCACTTCCCTACTTTTTATTAAAATTGGGCAACACCTGTATGTTGATTAGCTGTTTGCCAATTGTTCTTCCTTCAAGGATTCCAGCCCCTGGAAGTGGAGCCTCTCCAGGTGTGTTTGACGAGTTGGGGTGGAGCAGAACTCTCCCCTCCCTTGTTTTGCATACTGCACTTCTGTTCATACAGCCTGATGATTGGACACTGGGCACGAAGAGCTCATAGAACAATGCCCCAAGCTGCTATTCCCCTGAGGGTGTCTGATGTTACCTGGAAATGTCGTGTTGGCATAGCTAGTGGGGACCCGTTTTAAGCTCGGGACAAAAGGTCCTCCCTGCTGGCAGTAGGATAGGGATGACACAGCAGAGGGAATGCAGAGAGCCTTTGGGAGCTGCGGCCTCACATAGGCACAGTGTGAGGTGCAGGGCAGACTTGAGAGCCCTCCAGAGGAGCTACTTACAGAATGGGCTGTGAGCCAGAGCATGAGCAGAGGCCAAGAGTTCTCTGCACTCAACGTTGAGGCCAACTAGGTCCACGTAGGTCAGATTTTTGAGGAGGCCAGGACTGGGGTGAGGCAAGTGAAGTACTTAGGATACAAAATTTACAGAGGCACTGACTCTCAGGGCTTAGCATGCATTCGCACAGCCCTGAGGGTAAGGGCCTCCTTACATTTCGTGCCTAGGCACCTTTGCCTCACCTTAGTCCCAGCCCAGCTTGGGAGAGAGGAACGTGGTAGGGCCCAGAGGAGACACTTAGCTCTCATAGCGGAGGAAGTGCTGACTGGGAAAGGAGCCCACTCTACCTCCTTTGTGGCTGTTTGTGTGTTGTGAACTTTCTGTTGTTCTAAATCTAGGGTATTAGTTCCACGGTTCTTAACAACTCCTCTGGTTGTCAGTTAGTGGGAAATAGAATCCAATGTAGCCCTTTTTTTTTTTCTTTTCTTTTCTACTTTCCTTTCCTTCTTTTTTTTTTGTTTTTTTTTTTTTTTTTGGTTTGTTTGTTTGTTTGAGACGGAGTCTCGCTCTGTCGCCCAGGCTGGAGTGTAGTGGCCGGATCTCAGCTCACTGCAAGCTCCGCCTCCCGGGTTCACGCCATTCTCCTGCCTCAGCCTCCCGAGTAGCTGGAACTACAGGTGCCCGCCACCTCGCCCGGCTAGATTTTTGTATTTTTTAGTAGAGACGGGGTTTCACCGCCTTTCCTTCTTTTCTTTTTCTTGACAGAGTATTGATCTATTGCCCAGGCTGAAGTACAGTGGCAGGATCTTGACTCACTGCAAACTCCAACTCCCAGGTTCAAGCAATTCTCCTGCCTAATCCCCCTGAGTAGCTGGGATTACAGGCATGCACCACCAT
The DNA here is from genome assembly GCF_003255815.1 of Theropithecus gelada. NCBI lineage: Eukaryota > Metazoa > Chordata > Mammalia > Primates > Cercopithecidae > Theropithecus > Theropithecus gelada. The sequence continues at coordinate 45,336,584 of NC_037674.1, read as the reverse complement.
ACCTTGTTAATTTTTGTATTTTTATTAGAGATGGGGTTTCATCATATTGGCCAGGCTGGTCTCGAACTGCTGACCTCAGGTGATCTGCCCACCTTGGCCTCCCAAAGTGCTGGAATTACAGGCCTGAGCCACTGTGCCCAGCCCAGTGTAGCTATTTTCAACAGGAAAGCATTTAATACAAGGATTTTTTTTAAAAAAGGAATACTACGCAGCCATAAAAAAGAACAAGTCCATGTCCTTTGCAGGGACATGGATGAAGCTGGAAACCATCATTCTTAGCAAACTAACACAGGAACAGAAAACCAAACACCATATGTTCTCACTTATAAGTTGTAGTTGAACAATGAGAACACATGGACACAGGGATAGGAACATCATATGGGGCCTGTCAGGGGGTGGGGGGCAAAGGGAGGGAGAGCATTAGTACAAATACCTAACGTATGCAGGGTTTAAAATCTAGACAACGTGTTGATAGGTGCAGCAAACCACCATGGCTCATGTATATCTATGTAAAAAACCTGCACATTATGCACACGTATCCCAGAACTTAAAATAAAATAAAATAAAATAAAATAAAATAAAATAAATAAAATAAAAAAATAAATAAGCACTGGAAGGACCGGAGCAGCAGACTCTTGCTTGGGCCTCCAAGAATGTCTCTCCAAATACCACAGAACCAACCCACTGAGAGAGCTGCTCCCTCTGACACAGCCAGGACAGGGAAAATCAGGAGATCACCACTCTTTTCAAGAACACAGCCCCTTAGCTGTGGTCCAGGGATCAGAAGCCAGGCGCTAGGGTCCTAAAGCCATCACAGCTGCTTTTCTCACCTTCAACAAGGCTAGAGCTTGGATGCAGAAACACTGGGGCACAGAGCCGCACATCTCCCACCTCTGCTCTCTCACAGAAAACTGCGCCAAACAACAGGAAGGGAGCCTCTGCCTCACTTCCGCTTCACATCTCGGCTTGATGACATCTGATTGGCAGAACGAAGTGTACTGTCAGAGCAATAGCTGCAAGGGAGTTTGAAAAACATCATTTTTATCTTCCCTACCGTTACAGTCCAGGAAGACACCATAGAAAGAGGTGAGAATGCTGGAGACCAGCGGACAATATCCAACTCAGGTCTCAGGTTTAAAGGCTCCTGCAGGTGAGGGAAGAGAAACTAGGGGACCTCATGCTATTTACAGGCACACCTCATATTACTGAACTCACTTGATTGTGCTCAGCAGATGTTGCAACTGTACAAATTGGAGCTTGTGGCAATCCTGTATACAGCAAGTCTATCAGAGCTATTTTTCCAACAGGTTGTGCTCACTCTGTGTCTCTGTTGTCACATTTTGGTAATTCTCACAATATTTCCAACTTAGTCATTATTATTACATCTGTTACAGTGATCTGTGATCAGGGATCTTTAATGTCACTATTGTAATTATTTTGGGGTACCATGACCCATGCCCACAGTGAACTCGATAAATGTCGTCTGTGTTCTGACTGCTCCTACTGACCAATCCCTGTCTCTGTCCCTCTCCTTGGGCCTTCCTATTCCTTGAAACACATGAATATGGAAATTAGGCCAATTAATAACCCTACAATGGCCTCTAAGTATTCAAGTGGAAAAATGAGTCACAGTCTCTCACTTTCAATCAAAAGCTAGAAAAGATGAAGCGTGTGAGGAAGGCATGTCAAAAGCCAAGAGAGGCTGAAAACTAGACCTCTCATAGCAAACAGCCAAATTGTGAATGCAAAGGAAAAATTCTTGAAGGAAATGAAAAGTGCTACTCCAGTGAACACGTGAATCATAAGAAAGTGAAACAGCCTTATTGCTGACATAGAGAAAGTGTGAGTGGTCTGGATGGAAGATCAAATCAGCCACAACATTCCCTTAAGCCAAAGCCTAATCCAGAGCCTAATCCTCTTTCAAGTCTATGAAGGCTGAGAGAGCCGAGGAAGCTGCAGAAGAAAAGTTGGAACCTAGCAGAGGTTGGTTCATGAGGCTTAAGGAAAGAAGCCATCTCCATAACATAAAAGTGCAAGGTGAAGCAGCAAGTGCTGATGGAGAAGCTGCAGCAAGTTATCCAGAAGACCTAGCTAAGATGACTGATGAACATAGCTACACTAAACAACAGATTTTCAATGAAGATGAAACAGCCTACTCTTGGAAGAAGTTGCCATCTAAGACTTTCACAGATAAGGAAAAGTTGGCTGGGCGTGGTGGCTCACTCTTGTAATCGCAGCACTTTGGGAGTCCGAGGTGAGTGGATCACAAGGTCAGGAGTTCAAGACCAGCCTGACTAAAATGGTGAAACCCCATCTCTACTAAAAATACAAAACTTAGCCGGGCATAGTGGCATGTGCCTGTAGTCCCAGCTGCTCAGGAGGCAGAGACAGGAGAATTGCTTGAACCTGGGAGGCAGAGGTTGCAGTGAGCTGAGATCATGCCACTGCACTCCAGCCTGGGCAACAGAGTGAGACTCCATCTCAAAATAATTAAAAAAGAAAAAGAAGAAAAGTCAATGCCTGACTTCCATGGCAAAGCACAGGTTGACTCTCTTACTAGGGGCTAATGGAGCTGGGACTTTAAGTTGAAGCCAATGCTCCTCCCTTACCATCAACAAAATCCTAGGTCCATTAAGCATGATGCTAAATCTCCTCTCCCTGTGCTCTATCAGTGGAACAACAAAGCCTGGATGACAGCACATTTGTTTACAACATGGTTTACTGAATATTTTAAGCCCAATGTTGAGACCTACTGCTTAAGAGAAAAGATTCCTTTCAAAATATGACTGTTCATTGCCAATGGACCAGGTCACCCAAAAACTCTGATGGAGATGTATAAAGAGATGTACAATTGATGTTGTTTTCATGCCTGTTAACACATCATTCATTCTCAGCCCTTGGTTCAAGAAGTAATTTCAACTTTCAAGTCTTATTATTTAAGAAATAATTTTAAAAAGTTTTAGTGGTCACAGACAGTGATTCTTTTGAAGGATCTGAGAAAAATAAATTGAAACCTTCCTGGAAAGGATTTCCCCTTATAGATGCCATTAAGAACATTTGTGATTCATAGGAGGCAGTCAAAATAGCAACATTAGCAGGAGTTTGGAAGACGTGTGTTCCAACTCTCATGAATGACTTTGAGGGCTTCAGACTTCAGTGCACGAAGTAAATGCAGAAGAGGCAGAAACATAAAATGACAAGTGGAGCCTGAAGAGAACATTGAATCGTTGCAATTTTATGATAAAACTTCAGCAGATGAGGAGTTGCTTCTGACAGATATGCAAAGAAAGTGGTTTCTTGAGATGGAATCTACTGGTGCAGATGCTGTGAACATCATTGAAATGACAACAAAGTATTTAGAATATCACATAAACTTAGTTGATAAAGCAGGAGCAGGGATTAAGAGGATTGACTCCAATTTTGAAAGAAGTTCTGCTGTGGATAAAATGTTGTCAAATATTGCATGCTACAGAGAAATCTTTTTTGAAAGGAAGAGTCAATTGATGCAACAAACTTCATTGTTTTTGTCCTTTAAGAAACTGCCACTGTCCTCCTAATCTTCAGTAACCACCACCCAGATCAGTCAGCAGCCATCCACACTGAAGGACAACCCTCCACCAGCAAAATGATTATGACAACTGAAGATTCTGATGATCGTTAACATTTTTTATCAATAAAGTATTTTTAATTAAGGTATGTACATTGTTTTTTAGACATAATACTATTGCTCACTTAATAGACAACAGTATAGTGTAGACATAACTTATATGCACTGGAACACCAAAAAAATTGTGCGACTTACTTTATTGTGATATTTGCTTTATTGTGGTAGTCTGGAACCGAACCTGCAATATCTCTGCGGTGTGCCTGTGTTAGAGTAAGGAACTGGTGCTCAGGCATGGGCAAACCTGCCCATGGAGCCCCACTACCCCCACCCCACAGACCTCTGACTTTGCCAGGCTGCTCACCGTCCACAGGCCTCATGACTGGTTGAGGCCCAGATGACCTTTCATTTGCAAGCACTTGAGAACACGCAGGAGAATTCAGCAGTACAGGGCAGGCTGTGGCTAAACCACGCCTCCCTTCACCCCATCCCAGATCCCAGACTCCGGAATCTCTAGAGACTGAACCTGCAAATAAATATGTGACAAGTCTGAGGAATCTGCCTCCTTCAAAGCATTAGTGTCATTGCTGCAGGTGTGTGGATTCTTCACTTGGTGGATTTGTGTCCTCCTCTGATTCCTCACTTTGTTTTACCTAAGGGCTTTTCTAGTATCTCTGGCAGCGAGATCTGGAAATGAGCTGGCATCCGGTCTAATCGTTTGGTGGAGTAAGTCTGGTTCCCCACCTGTCAGCTGGAGCTCCCTCGCTTCCTTAACATCTAGATCCATGTGGCTGGAAACACTAATCCTGCCTTATGGTTCAGGGTCTCCCCTGAGACTTCACTGGGTTAGGCCGGAGCTTAGAGCCCCAACATGGCCTCAGCCTCCAGGGCCCTCCCTCACGCATCATGTGGCGGTGGGGAGCGGGGCACAGGGGAAGAGAGGGTGGAGTCTCTTCCCTGGGCAACTCTAACTTGCCACACAGAGCATTAGACAGGACAGGAAAGACATCCTGATACGGTTCTGAGCACACTGCACGACCAACACCTAGGGCCATGCTCTCATTCTTTTTTTCTCTCCCACTTAGAAAAGTGGCAAAGTAGCGCCACACTCTGCTTCCTAAAGGCCTTCCCACTTCACCCCGTCCCCAAAACCCACCACACATTTCTCACGGGCTCTGCCACCCGTGGAGCATCCTAGCATCTCATCATCTTTCTGGCTACTCTGTCTTCCTCCTTCTTTTTCTCTATTTTTTGTTTCCTTTCAATTTTTTTTCTTAATCTCCCATCTCAGGAGCAGAAGTGAGAGGGTTTCCATCTTCAGCAGCAAGCTAGCTTATTCTCTGGGGGTCCAGCTGGCGCATTTGCCCTCCAAGTCTCTCCAGTCCAGTGACTTATCCAGAAAGTGTCTCAAAGTCAGTTCCCATTCCATGTGGAATGTTGGTGCCAGCTGTTAGGACAGTAAATGTTTCACCTCATTACTAACGTGTGTATACACACACACACACACACACACACACATATTACATATAGCTCTGGCTATAAAATCACATATCTCAATGTCTTCATATATAGACAAATTGTGCCTAAGCAGTCCTTATGAGCAATGTTTTAAATCATGCGCTAATTCTCATATCTTCATAAAACTAACATTACTGGCCCTCCCTTCTCTGGTTCCCCTTCTCACTCCTTTCCTCCCACACCGTTACCTTTCCGCCATTACAACTCCCATCCCAGGTGCGCTACAAAGCACACTAGGTATGAATAGTTGTCATCCTGAGAACTGAGCAGGGCAGCTATGCTTGACCGTGTGTGTTCCCAGGGGAACCCCAGTGCCATCAAGGTTGTCTCATAAGGACTGTGAGGCCTGGCCCCTCGCTGATCTGTGACTTGTGGTTTCTTCTAGATGAGTCAGCCAAGGTGGGGACGTGAAATGAATCAATGTGTGTCAATGATGCTCTGAAGAAAGATGCCAGCACTCATGGCTTCACACACAACAGCCCCAGAACTCCTGGCTTTAGATGTACATCCAGGCCAGGCTCTCCCAACCCCAGCACAGTTCAGGTAATATGGACTGCCCGGTACACTGAAGGATGCTTAGCAGCATCCCAGGCCTCTACCCACCGGATGCCAGGAGTACCCCCGAGCCCTCAGCTGGGACAACCAAAAATGTCTCCTGACATTGCCAAATGTCTTCCTGGAAAGTAAAATCACCCCTCAGCTGAGAATCAGTGCTCTATAGCTGTATAGATACATATTGTGTATACAGCAATGTATACATACATACAAACAATTAAATATTTATATGTCCTTATTTTAAGTTGGCATCTGGTATAAACTTTTCATTCAATCAGCATATGCACAAAACAGAAATGTGACATATTTTCTTCCTTTTCTTTTAAAAATTAATGTCATCTGTGATAATAGTGACATTTGTGATGTCTAAATAAACAGAACCATCGTATATCTATCTTTCTGTGAAGTTGGCATTGAAGAAGCAGTGAGAAGGGAGTTTTGGAGTATCAGTTGCCTTCCCCTGGACCCACCATGGCTCCTGCCTCTTGGAGCTTTGAGAATGCAGATGGACAGTATAAACCAAAAATACAATTCTAAGCCCCCCAGCCACCTGAATGGACCCCTCCTCTTGGCCCAGGGTGTTCCAAAGTTAACCTGAAAAACGAATTCAGGACATGATGGGAACAGAGAGCAGAGAGCTGGACATGCCTCATTATACCCTCCTCCCTTTTGGAATTACTGATAGAAGACTCTTTAAATCTGATAAGAAACATTTACTGTCTATTCTTGGCTGGAGGTGGTGGCTCACACCTGTAGTCCCAGCATTTTGGGAGTTGAGGCAGGCAAATCACTTGAGGTCAGGAGTTCCAGACCAGCCTAGCCAAGATGGTGAAACCTCATCTCTACTAAAAATACAAAAATTAGCTGGGCATGGTGGCAGACACCTGTAATCTTAGCTACTCAGGAGACTAAAGCACAAGAATCGCTTGAACCCAGGAGGTGGAGGTTGCAGTGAGCCGAGATTGCACCACTGCACTCCACCCTGGGCAACAGAGCAAGACTTTATCTTAAAAAAGAAAGAGAGAGAGAGAGAGAGAGAGAGAGAGAGAGAGAGAAAGAAAGAAAGAAAGAAAGAAAGAAAGAAAGAAAGAAAGAAAGAAAGAAAGAAAGAAAGAAAGAAGGAAGGAAGGAAGGAAGGAAGGAAGGAAGGAAGGAAGGAAGGAAGGAAGGAAAGAAAGAAAGAAAGAAAGAAAGAAAGAAAGAAAGAAAGAAAGAAAGAAAGAAAGAAAGAAAGAAAGAAAGAAAGACAGAAAGAAAGAAAGAAAGAAAGAAAAGAAACATTTACAATCTATTCTCTCTGAAGCCTCCTACCTGGAGGCTTAATCTGCATGATTTAAAACTTTGGTCTCCACAACCTCTTATCGTAAACCCAGATATTCTTTTCTACTGATTCTAAGTCTTTAGAGAATAATTCTTTCAACCAATTGCCAATCAGAAAATCTTTGAATCAGGTTGTCCCACCTTTCCTGACTGAACCAATGTACATTTTACACATATTAATTGACAATTTATGTCCCCCTAAAATGTATAAAATCAAGTTGTAGCCTGACCACCTTGGGCACATGTTCTCGGAATCTCCTGAGAACTGTGTCACAGGCCATTGATCATTCATATTTGGCTCAGAATAAACCCCTCCAAATGTTTTACAGAGTTTGACTCTCTTTGTTGCCAACAGTTAGGGGTCCAAGTCATTTGGCATTTGTCTCTCTCCAGCCAAGACACCTCAGAGATCCCTGTGCAAACCAAAATTCAAAGGGGAGAGGAAAGATGAGCTGAACTTCAGTTACACAGGATTGCTATCTACATCAGCCCAAATATAGTACATTCTCAAGATAGGATAGATTATGGTACAATAAAACATAATCCAAAAAACTGCAGTGCTGTAAGGCATTCCAGGTCTGTTTCTCTCTTATCTTCATAGCAATTACAGGTCATGCTGTATGTTGCTGTTATCTCATTCTGGGGCCCAGGCTGGCTAAGCAACCACACTGGGGAACATGGGGAAGTACACACTCACTCGGAAAGTGTCTGCCTCAAAGTGGATGTCACTTCTCTCACATTTCATTGGCCAAATCAAGTCACATGCCCATGCCTGAGTTCAACAGGTGCCTCCTGCAGAAGGAGGACAGGGAATTGATGGACAGTCATGGAGCTCAGCACACATGCTTACCTTCTGTACTCAGAGGTTCCTTCAGTGCCTCCCAGTACACTAGGGCCCCACCCCATCCTGTCTGATGCCAACTCTCTTTCTTCAGCTGAACTTTTCCAAAGTCTCTCTCCTCTCCCACCCCCAGCTAGTAATAAATTTCAGAATCTTCATCATTAGCCACCATATCTCCACTCCCTTCCATTCATCAAAGATAATCAAGACATCACGTTTAAACCCAAAGTCTAAGGTTCCCTTCCAATTCTGGATTCATAGGACTTATTTCTCAGGGCTGTCTAAAAAGAGAGCTTACAGCGGGGTTTCTAGGCAATGGCACTCTTGACGTTCTAGACTGGATAATTGTTTGTTGTAGGGGGTTGTCTTGGTTGTTGTAGGATGTTTAGCAGCATCCCTGGCTTCTACCCACTAGATACCTGTAGCATTCCCCAAGTTATGACAACCAAAAACATCTCCTGATTGCCAAATACCCCCTGGGAGGAAGGGGACAAAATTGCTCCTGGTTGAAAACCACTAGTCTACAGAAGTCCCAGCCCATTGCTGCTCCTGGCTAATTGTTTATTTATATTACACGAATCTACTAAGTGCTTGCTAAGTGTCCACCCCTTCATCAGCAAACACATACTGGGCACCTACTCTATGCCAAACACTGGCTGAAGGCGAGAGGTGCCAAGATCACATAGGTGTGGTCCCTGCCCCCCAAGCACTCACATACACTGCAAGAAGCCAGCAGACACGTTAAAATATAAGTTCAGTACAATACAATACATTCATGGCTCTGTGAGCAAATTGCCATGGGAGCTCAAAACAGAAACCTTTGGCCGGGAAAACTACACAAAGAAATTAAGAACACTGAAAAGTGATGATGCTTCATGTTCATACCATACTTTGTAATTTGCAAAGCACTTTCACATGTGTTATCTCCCTTGATCCTGAAACAACCTTGAGAGGTGGTTGCTGCTCTCCCCATTTTGCAGATAAGGAAATCAAGGTTCAAAAGGATTCAGTGACTTCCCTAGATCATGCAACAATTGAGTGGCAGAAGTGGGACTAGTTCTGGCACTAGTTGGGTGCCCCAACTCCAAAATTGTTTCCTCCTGTTCCCTTGCAGAACTCAGGGAGGCTGCGGGGAGCTGAAGGGCCATTGATGCCACAGCAGGACAATCATACTTCCCACACCCATGTACCCAAGGCAAAGGTGCCTGGCCTCAAGCAAGATTAGGACTGTTAGATCAGGAACATGGAATATAAGGAGAAGAGAAACAGTCAACTCTTTTCATTTCAAAATAGAACTTTGGTACTCATAGCAGAGACAAGTTCTTGAAAGATAAGGCTTTTGATTTGCAAAAACTGTTGTTTTTTTTTTTTCAGTTCTAAAAGCCTAGTTTTAGCATCATCAGAAGCAAAGCTCTGAAGGAATTGGGGCATAAAGTCTAGATTAGAAAAAGGAGAGCTGGAGAACCAGACTGCCTTGCTGCCGAGATTAGACATGGATAACTAAGAGGGTTGGGGTGGGCGGAGGCAGAGGTGAGAGCAGCAGAAGGAGCTACTGATATGTGAGGCGGGGACAAGAAGTCACATGCTTGACTCCTCCTGTGGTCCCATCTCAGTGGGAGAGGAAGTATCAGACCCAGAAACCTCTGGCCAGTTTGGGAAACAAGAAGGGAGGGGCCTTGGGATGACAGCAAACCTTAGAGAGAGATCCCTGTCCAGTGGAGGAGCCCAGACATATGGAGCAAGAGAGTACCACTCACTCAGCCTGGTGCAGAGAGAATAGATGGGCTTCTCTATGCCCGTAAGGAGCGGCGCAGAGGGGTCACCTGAAAGGCAGAGCCTCGCAGGGGACTCACAACAACAGGAGAAGATGTCCTGTGAGATCAGATGAGGACACTGTCACGTCCCAGCTGATGCCAGCAAGGAGGGGAACAACTGTCTGAACACCACACTGGATGGCAGATCTCAGCAGATGCTGACAAGTGAGTCTCATTGGAATGAAACGGAGAACACAGTCCAGCAAATATCCAGAGACTCACTGTGATTGGAACAGGGCATGTCACACGTCCAAGCCCACTGAACCAATCACTGTGGTCAGAGAAGTGAGTGTTTCAATTGGAGGGAGGCTCTTCTTGCTCCACGTATGTTCTTTCCCAGTTTCTTCCCCCAAAGGCAACCACTGTTTATGGGTTTCTTGTGTATCTTTTCACAATGAGAAGTTCTCCATTTACACAAACTCATCTATGTGTATGTGGTCCCTCACTTTCTTTACTCAGTGTCAGCCTACCATACACATCCCATTACACTTAGGTTTTTGACTTAACATATCCTAGAGACTTCATATCTGCTCTTACAAAAGCTGCCAATGACCTCCCTGTCATCAAATACTCTCCACTACTCCGCAGCTGAGTAGGGGAGCCAGGTGGTGCCAGGAAAATCCACTTCTTCTCCTGACTCATGGTCCTGTGTTCTGTCCCATGCCCATACCTGCCCAGCACCCCCTGGCCACCATCCTGTATGAGCCGATCATGTCCATCTAAGGCACAGTCTGGAAGCAGATGTGAAGACATGTCCTCCCACCCCTCATCATAGTATCTGAGCCCAGTAACCTGAATGCAAGCCTTCTTGGAAAAAGGGACCTGGCCTACACCCCTCACCACTCAAAGTGGGGTCCATGGACCAGCAGCAGCAGCAGCATTGCCTGGGCACTTTTAGAAACGCAACATCTTAGGCCCTTTGCAGAATCTTGGTCTTTATCTAAACAAGATCCCCAGGGGGACTCTTGGGCATATTTAAGTTTGAGAAATGCTGGTCTACACACCTTCTTCTGAGCACTTGGACTTTTCCAGCCCAAGAGGTTTCCAGCTCACAGGCTGTTCCTCCACTTTGCTGCTGATACAAATACTCTCATCGCTGCTGTATTGGGTTTACATTTAAGGATTCCCAAAATAAACCTGGCCCTTGTGTACACAAAAATGCTAGTGGCTCTCCTGGTTGCAAGGAGGTGAGTTAGGGAAACCATGATCCTTTTTTTGCCATCAATGGCCAGAAAAGGTTTGCAGGGGCCTCTTAGATATTCCTGCTTCTGTGCTTCCCTCACCTCCTGGCACGTGATGCCTGCTTGCCTTTCCCCTGAAATACTGTGTTTATAAACAAAGCCACGTGTGAACCATAAAGGGAAGTCTAAGTGGGATCCCTGCACTACAGGGCCCAGCATCTCCGACGGAGGCAGCTGATTCTCAGGAAGTGACGAAGGAGCCATCCAGAATGGTCAGCCCTCCCTCCTGGGGCATTTTGGATGAAATGCCACCCTCCTGGAGTAGAGGAGAAAAGCCTCCCAGCTTTTACTATGGTTCTTGGTTCCTATCCCCCGGCGCAATTTAATTTCTTAAATAGATGTCAGTCCCTTTTTTTTTGATAAATGGCTGAGTTTTTAACACGTGGACATGTTATAGAAAAGAGCAAGTAAGGGTCATGAGAAAGCTTGGTGAAAAAAAGAAAGAAAATAGGAAAGTTTTTATCTTCTCACTATTTAGCACAAAATTATAATGGTAGGAATACTTCCTAATTCCACAGCAAGGCAATGTACCCACACCATATGAGTCCATGAGAATGTGTGTTGACATTACTTAGAGGGGGTGTGGGAATGGGAGATGGGGTTGGGGTGTGTGGGAGGAAGTAGGCAAATTTGACCATTTGTGTTATTACCAAAAAGTTCAAATTAAAAACAAAGCAAAACAATGTACTATACCACTTCCTTATTTCTTTATTTTTTGTTTTGATGGGATTTAACATAAAATAATGCTGACCTAGCTGAAATCTTCAGAATGTGAAGTCGACATCAGATCTCCATGCACCATATTTTTGACTTGCAAATGCCTTCCAAGAATAGCTGGAGTGTCCTTATTAAGCCCGGCTTGTGATGCATCCTTACTTAGCACCGTCTGCTCCGGCACTGTATAATTCATGGACTTGCCTTATGAAGTTAGGGAGGGATGGAAACTGTGACCAGCCCGTGAACCCAAGCTGACACTTCAATTATTTTAAAAGGAACACAGAGAAAGCTGAAATTTGACCGGCCTCTCAGCCCCATCCTCGGGGACGCCCAGCTGGCCTTTCTTTAGCCAGGTTCCAGGTCCATCTGCATCAATGCTGGGGGCATCGTATTCAGCCAAGGGAAACTGTCATCTTAATTCCAGGCTTATACTCAGCGATGACCCGGCATCTCTGGTGAGGATGTGGCAGCTCATTAAACAAGCCTGCAGGTCCATGGTATTTAGAGTTGAGTTTCATTAATTTTAGCAAACAAGGATGAGCCCGATCTTGGTAATAATAATCACCATAGTTACCATATATGAGCTCTTCCAGGCTGCCAAGCCCAGTACCAAGCACCGTTTAAGTATTACCTCATTTAAACCATATAGCAAAGTAGGAATTAGTGTCCCGTTTTACAGAGGAAGAGACTGTGTCCCAGAAGCTGCCCTAAAGCCACAGATAATGGCAAGAAAGTCCCGGATTCAAACGCAGGTCTGCTGGGCCCCAAAGCACATGTTCCTAAAGAGTACTCTGTAAAGGGAGTGTCCTAATGCCCAGGGCTGGGCACGACTGTCATGGGAAGAAAATAACAGAAATGTTACATATGCTTTGAAATCTCATTTCAAAATGTCTATTTTTGCACAATTTTCATACATAATATTATATTTGAATGTACACAGTGAATAAACAAAGATATATATATACATGTATTGATGACTGTGTGGTCTGATTTTTTTTTTCTTAATTGTAAAGTTTTGAGACCACTGCTCTTCTCTCCTCCCTTGTACTGACCCCTGACCAGGGTTTTCCACAGAGGGGCTCTAGGCAACCTGGCCCTCTCTCCTCAGGATCCTTTCTGAGATCCTCATCTGAGACCCCTTGAGCCCCTGTGGACATTGGCAAGCTTGACTTCCCCACCCGCCTGGCACACGAAGAAACAGACGCATCTACAATCTGAAAACTACTTCTAATTTGTGGTGGGAGCTCTGATCAGCCACGCACCTCCCTGGGTCTCAGCGTCCTTGTTTGCAAGTAGGAGGGGCTTTACCATAGGGGTCTTGGCCCCGTCAGGACCTGTGAGGCCGAGGCTCCACGTCCAGGCGAATACATGTTCTCCTTATGTTTTGTTTCATAAGCCTGCAGCTTTCAGAAGGGGCCACACTCCTGCTACTGCCCCTCCAGCCAGGTGTGTCACCTTCATGGTGATCCTGCCCCTCTCCAGGTCTCAATACTTTCCCCTGTGCTGGGCGAAGGAGTGGCCGTGGATTATCCTGGGACCTAATGAACTAGGTCGTGTATACCCTTGGAAAATTCACAAGAGCTCTCTAGATGAACCTCACATTCCTTGGCTTCTGTCATCACAGATGCAGTTTAGCGGATGGCAGGGGCTTCTGATCATTCAGAAGGTATTTCCTGAGCACCTTCAGTGCAAGGCACGGGGTCTCAGCAGAGATTAAGCATCCAGACTCCCGAGGAGTTTCCATTGCAGTGGGAGGACAAAAAAGAGGCAAGAAACAATCTAATAAGGATAATTCCCACTGGAGTTATGGACCATGAAGGTCATATAAGAGGGTCACCTGCCCTGGGGAATGGGGGCCCCCATGAGCGGGGTGGTCTTGATGAGAAAGGGTGCCCTGCATAAGGTCAGAAGGAAGAGCTGTCTGAGAGGAGGAAACAGTCGAAGCAAAGGCCTGGGGAAAGAACGTGCTTAGTTTATTCAAGGGACAGAAGAAAGTGCAGAGTGGTTGGGGCTGAGGGAGCAAGGGCAGGATGTAGGCAGGGCTGTATGTACAGCCAGGTTATAACTCAGTGCAGAGAAAACACCACCCATGGGTACTGCTGCCCCAGACAGGTCCAAACTCCCCTTCGAGATATCTGCTTGGTTTGAGCATCCAAGGGAGCCCTTGCCACTTAAGACTAAAGACTGGGAGAACTAAGCTGGAAGCTTAGATCATGCAGATGGCCCACCCCATCCCATCCCCTGCTCCCTGACTTGGGAGGCTCTCTTCTCCCACCTCCAGGTCTCTCTTCCATCAAAAGGGGGCCTGGCAGCTGCTACTTTGGTGGTGATTGAGATGTGCCTGGCAGCATGTCTGCAGCGACTACCTCCTGGACGGTGCTCTGCCCCTGTAGTCAGCCACCCACCCCCGCTGGGCTGTGAAGCTAGGAGCTCATCTTGAAGGCTTTCCCCCTAGCTCAAGGCAGGCTAGCCAGGGGAAACCAGCGTCACAGCTGAGGTCCTGTCCTCCCTCTGGGCGTCTGGAAGCACCAACAAACCCTCAGCTCTCAGGGTTAACAAAGTGTGGAGGCAGGACAGGGACACAGAGATTGCGGTGTTCACAGCCACCACCCAAAGAAAGTGACACAGAAACGCAGTCCCCGGTGTGCCTATCAGCCAGATCCAGCCCCTACATACACAGGGCCCAGGGAGAGGCAGGCTTCCTCCAGGAAAGGAAGGCTGGGTCATAGTTGCTGTAGGGGAGAGGGCACTCCAGAGATGCCCCACGAAATGAGCAGGCTGACAAGAGTAATCGCAGTTCATATTGCATACCCACTATGTGCCAGGCTTCACACTGGGCTCTTGACACTCAAGCTCCTTACCTTACTCCACCTTCACTCAGCGAGCCTGAGACTCCATGGTTAGTACCACCCCATTTTACAGATGAGGAAATTGAAGTTCTGAGAAATAAACTAACAGCCCTCACTGCGCTAGGAAGTGGCAGGGGGGAGTTGGAGCCGGCCTGCTCCCTCTGCCCCCTCTCTGCCTCCTTCTCAAGGCCTAGAGTCCGTGCCGACCCTTTGCCGAGGTCAGGCCCAGGTCAGCCGCATGCGGTGCAAGGAGGGACCCAATCTCAATGATTGATGAACTTACAGCCAAATTGCAGAGACAAGAAAGCCCTCAGGAAATGATTCTAGGGGAGTAGAATGTGGGGCTGAAAAAGGGAGAAAAGCGCATTGAACTTGGGAGTCAGACAGGCATGGGTTGGGACCTGAGCCCTCTGAACCTCAGTTTCCTCACCTGTAGAATGAGCGTCATCCTGAGTTCTGCTCAAAGTGGTCCCTAGGCACCCGTGAGTGCTGACAGAGTACTCAGCATGCCAGGAGCATTGGACAAATGCTTCCTTGCTTCTTTCTTAGCATTATTTTTCTATTCCTCAAAATAAATGTAGTAAGACTTTGGAGAAGGAAGGACTCCACGTGGCCTGGAATCGTCAGGACAGGTTTCCTAGAGGAGATGCAACCTGGGCCTCCACTGGACTTGCTGCGTCTGATCTCAAGCAGAGCTGAAGGTGTCATTATTTGCCAAGTATACCATTGTTCTGAGATTCAGTTTCCTCATCTGTAAATGGAGATAAGCGTAACTAATTTATCAACAGATCACACACATAGAGCTGTCCAGCAGGATGGAAGGAAGCGAGGACCCCAGAGATTTGGGTCCAGCCAGAGTTCTGCCACTGTGGTATTACCCTAGGCAGGTCACACTTTGCCTCTATGATTTTGTCTCCTCACCTGTGAAATGGGAATTTTTTATTTTGAAGTCACTAGATGAGTCACTTCATCTCCCTAGGAGCCGCTTCTTCATTGGTAAAATGACTTGCCTGTAGCTCTCCATGATTTTTTCTCTTGAGTTTAAAGCCCCTGTGGCTTGGATTCTAAGCTAGGGTCCACCCTGTCCCCGTATCTTCTCCACCCACCATGCCAGCCAAGATGATATACCCTTGGGGAACCGTGTTCAGGTCCAGAGAGAGAACAAAAATGCTTCTGAGCCATATCCTCTTTCCAGATGGCCTTTAAGAGAAACAAGAGGGACAGGTAACAAGGAGGAAGAAATTGACCTTGCAAACACTAAGAAAGGTAAGCCAAACTCTCCCAGCTAGCTGCTGGCAGGGTTCCCCCCACCATGGCCCCCATCAGCTACAGATGCACTTCAGAGCACTTCCTGTCTCATTTGGGGCAGGGCTGGCCAGGATGCTGGTGCAGCCCAACCCCAGCCTGGGTAGGATGCTCTGACCACAGGTTGGTCACATGTAAGGGCAAGCAGAGGACTATTTTTAATCAATGGTTAGGAGCCAGTGGCAGGTGACAAAACCTGGTGAGCGTGAGCAGCCACAAATGAGCCCTGAGCTCCTAGGCATGGAACTCTCCCCACTCTTGGCTTCCCACTTCCTGGGGTGCATTACTCTCTTACAGCCCCACCCCACACCACCACCCTCTCTCAGTGGCAAACTAAACACTGTCCCTCCTAGCCAGACAGGGGTCTACAGCTGGGACGCCGTCAATGGGGTGTTAGGGTTAGGTCGTTTGCCAAGTTCATTCAGGGTTGTGACACTCAGCTTTGAGCACCTCCTGCTATATGGAGGGCTCCTCAGAAAGGGAGGTCTGGAGACGTATAGCCCAATTTCCCTAGTCTCTAGAACAGAACTCCACTTTTTAGGGAGTTTCTCCAGTACCCTCCCCACCATTTTTTCCAGCATCACCTTCTTCTCAGGAGGAGGAGAAAAGGCCACAGGAGGAAGCAGAGGAGGGTGGGCAGGAGCCAGCTGGAGGGTCAAGAGGGATCAGATGGGCACAGAGCCAGCTGATGGGGCTGCACACACCAGCCTGACCCTCTTTCTGCCTCTTCCCTCCTCCTCCTTTTTTCCCCTCATAGACATTAACTGAGCAGGGGCTATGTGCCAGCCCTGTCTGAATTCCTGCATATGCACATCTGCCTCACACTCAGACTGCACTCTGGCCTGCTCTCCTGCTGAGGCAGAGGGACCCTGTGGCGAGGGAGAGCAGAAAGAGCTCCTCAGCCTATGAACCTGGCCACTACCACGATTTTAGAAATGTGGTCACTGAGGGCCTGAAAAAAAGCCTTGCCCAAAGGCAACCCTCTTGAGACCAAGGCTCCTGCCTGCTGAGGCTCAGGAGGTCCTGGCCAGGCAGCATGAATTCCACGCAGGGATGTCCCTGGGGCCCCTGCTGTGCACCCAGCACTGTATTGGACTGCGGGGAAATGGGGTGAGTCAGGTCTGATCTGGGGATGGGGACACAAACACACACAGTCAACTCACTCCTTGGTGCCTGAGGGGAAGCCCTGGCACTGGAGGCACTTAAGGAATGCCCAACGACCTTTCACACCACAGAGGGCACAAGCCCCCTGAGGCCCAGGGTACCATTGGCTTGCTCTGCCCTGCAACTACATGTCAACACGGAGCCGGGAGCTGACCTCTGTTTCTGAATCATTAGCTCCTGAGTCGAGGGAACGTGGAGGAAGTGTCTGGGGGTGGGAGTTCAGACACTCGTTCAGCAGCTGGATGGCCCCTTTTCCACTGGGCAGCCCTACCTGCCCCTCCCCAGCTTCCCCCTTTCCCAACACCCTCCCACCAGCACCGTCCTGGGCTCCCGTTACTCAGGGTTCAAAAGACCGGAACACGAGCGATGGAATGTCAAGACAGCAGGGCAGAAGAGGGATTCAGAAGAGAGTAGGTCTTGCAGGGCCCCCACCCCCCACCATGTGGCAGCCCAAGGTATTGACAAGCCTTATGGTGAGCATCCCAGCGCTGAGGTCCAGAGAGGTGCAGTGCCTTGCCCAAAGTCACACAGCTAAGAAGGGACAGCAGTAGGCCCAGAGCCCTAGTCTCTGCTCTCATCTCAGACTCCACCCACTCTTGCACGCAGGTGGCTTCCCCAGCTGGTTCCACACGCTGGGTGGATGTCCAGGCCTAGCGTTCCTACAGCTCAGAGAGTGCCTGGTGGGGGCGGGGAATGGGAGGGTGCAGAGAGGGAACAGGAGAAAACAGAAAGTGCCAGTGATTCACATTTCAAAATGTCGTGTTATTCCAGGCGCTTTCTCGCTTTGCCACCACCTTCATCCACCCCCCACTTGCCATCTTGAGAACCGGCTGCAGGGTGGCTGAGGCGGGGGGAGGAGGCTGAGACCATCATCTAGGGAAGCTGTGTTTCCACCCTGCCCACTGAGAAGCCCGAGGGTGAATGAGCAGTCGAATGAGCACTGAGCTGGGAACCAAGGGGCCTGGGTGCCAGCCCTGGCTTTGGAATTGGGTGCTGTGAGACCCTGAGCAAGTCCCTAGGCCTCTCTGTACTTCCTTTACATACTTCCCCAGCACGTGAAATGGGGAAGTGGGAAGGGTTTGTGGCTCCCGTGATTAGTTGCATATCAAAACAAAACAAAACAGATTCCTGGACTGCACCCCCAGAGAGTCTGATTCGATATGCTAGAGATGAGGCCTGGGAGTCTAATTTTAAAGCACACCCCTAAACCCCACCCAACCGGGTGATTCAGTGCAACCAGTCTACTGAGGTGTGGTTAGAGAGCTCCTGGCTGTATGCTTCCATGCGGCATCCAGTCATCTCCAGGACTTATTTACCTCCTCCAAAATGCCCTCCTGGATTTACCCAGCCCTACCTGCCACATCGAACCCTCCTCACTTCTGGCCCTGCCTCCCTGCCCATACTCTCCTATGGCTCCTTAAAAGCACTTAGTCATTTGTGCCTGTGTGTGCACGTGTGTGTGTGTGTGTGTGTGTGTGTTCTACATGAGCTACGTGAGCAAGATGAACCTCCCACACAGCACAGAGGAAGTTGCTCAGCACTGGAGCCGGCTGGGCCCCCATTTGGAACTGGACTCTGCTGTGCAAGGTTGGGTGACCCTAGGGAAGAACCCCAGCCTCCCTGGGCTTCCGTTTCCACATCCCGTAGAGGGCCTAGCCAGACCCTGCCTCACAGGGCCACATGTGAGCCTCCCCTGAGGTGGTGTACAAAGCACTTCCCGCGGGGCCTGGGGAGGGGTGTCAGGGCTAGGAAAGCAAATTGGGTGAATGGTGGACTCTCCCAGAGGGACACGTGCTACCCTGGGAGGTCTGGACCCCTTCTCCCAATGTGTGCCTTTAGGCAGATGGCTGCCAGCACAGGCCCTCAGTAAAGAATGGGTCCACTCCAGTATCATTCGGGGTGGAATTCCCCCCAGGTGGCTCAAATGAAGAGACATGGATGGAGGGGCTGGTGACTGAGGTGGGCAGGGGTAAGGAAATCCAAAAGGGATGGGGAGGCTCCTGGACTAGAACAGCTGACAGCTGTCCCCAGCCCACACCTGCAGGGCAGGGCAGCATGTCATGGCCAGAGCCCAGCAGGAGTGGGATCCATGAAGGAGGGGCCACCCCACAGTAGGGCAGTCACAGAGGGAGGCAGCTCTTCCCAGAGACAGGCATCCCAGAGGGAGAAGCAGAGGAGAAATTGCCCAGCCCCTCTCTCCTCGCACTGTTGCTTCGCATTCTGGTGTCTCCCGCTGGCCAAGCCCAGGCAGTGGCCAGAGGCATGGGCGGCCCTTAGAGGTCCCCTCCTGGGGCACAGAGCGGGGCAGAGAAGCAGAGACAGTTTGCCTGGCAGGTGGCAGGGAAGAGCAGGGAAGACAAACAAGCAGCTCCTCGGGCAGCCTCTGCTGCCTGGGCGTGGGAGGTGGGGCCTGGCTCATCAACCCAAAGATGGGTTTCAGCCTCACCACTGCCACACACACAAAGGGCGACATCAGGAAGTCGCTTCTCTCCAGGTCTCTGTTTCCTCATCCTTAAACCATAGGGGCTAAACTCTCGGTCCTGAGCCACCTCTTCCAGGCGCGACCTGCACTTCCCCTCCCCTGCCTTTTCAAGAGAGGACAGAGCCCTGCTGGACAGGAAAATGGGCTTGGAGAGGAGGGAAGCGTAGCAAATGGAAAATTAATTCTGGGCGGTAAAGAGCAGAGGCTGTTGTTTGTGATGTATAACTTACTCTTTGTGTCAAACTGTGTACTGTGTATATCAGTGGGATGGCAAGAAAACCGAGATCTATTACTTAGAGTTTAATCTGTTCTCCGTGTTGGAGAAGCGAGAGGGAGGGGGAAAGAAGACTACAACTTTAATCACAGGCCCGACTCTATGTGTCAAGCTGCTCTCGGGTGTGTTAGTAAAATGATGTCGGATCACAGGCTTCCCAGACAGCTCTGCACACTGCGGCTTTATCTGCCGCGCCGTAAATTAGCACACCTACTTTACGCTCTTCAGGTAAAACCAGTAATTTAACTGAAAAATACACACACGCACACATGCACACAGAGCATGTCGGGGAGAGCTCAGGAGAGGGGGCTGCCCCCCTTGAGCAAGAAATAGCTAAAAATGAGCAAAGCGGGATGAAAATGACACCTCGGCTGTGCCTCCTTTCATTAGCGCCTGGGCTCCTGGTGCCAGCCCCGCAGCCAGCCCACCTTCCTTTCTACCTGCCTCAGTGCCTCCCCGACCCCCACCACCCCTATTCACCATGAACCGTAAATTACATGCTGACACCTTTAATTTGTGCAAAGTATGCCTGGCTGCGCCTGGCACCAGCAGCCGGCTGCTATAATAAGGTCAATCTATATTCATTGTCGCAGCACTTGATGTGCCAGATAACACAGGGAGGGAGCGCGGTGGTGGCTTCTCCGGGCTGGGGGGTGAGGTGGGGGTGCCCACTGCCTCTCATCGCGGCCTGGCACCAGTTGGCTCATCACTTATGCATGGCATGAGCGATGTTATGATTGAGCTAATCACCATCAGTTATTCATCCGATGGCTGCCTAGAGACGACAGTAGCACACGCCTGCCTGCCCAAGCCAGAGAGGGAGGCCCCTGTCCACTCAATGCCACAGAAAGACCACCCAGGGGGTCTGATTGCCCTTTCTGAGGAGTGGCCCCAGGAAGGGAATAGCCCAGGATTATAGACTCCTAGGCTTGAGGAGGAGGAGCTGCTGAGGATGCCCTGTGGGCAGGCAGGGTCATTGGTGTGATGTCTCTGGATCCTAGGGCCCAGCCAGGGATGGACATCTCACTGATATGTCACATGGCAGAAGCCCAGGCTTTGAAGTCACAGCGTTCTGGGTTCTAACCCCACTCTTCCACCTCCAAGTCGTAAGAGCTTAGTCAAGTCACTGAACCTTTCTGGGCCGCAGTTTGTCAACAGCATAACAGGGAAACAACTCTATTCCTGGCAGGAAGAGTGTACAGATGCAAAATATGGCATGTGTCTGACATAGCAGGCACTCAGTCAATGGCAGCTGCTGGTGTCAGAGCCCTAGCGGATCTATCACATGCCTGATTGGGTGAATGTCTGCTTTCAATGGGGAATGCAGATTCAAAAGGCTCATAAGGAATGAGGCTCGGACCAACAGGTGAGCCCATTTGAGACAATACCCCCTGATATGAGGTTATGTTGAGACAGGTCTCAGCTTCTGACGTGTTTGAGTAAGAGGAGACCCAAGAAGCATCGAATCCGTGGTTAAGGCAGGCCAGAGGCAGGCACAAACCAAGTTCTCAGCCTCGAGCAGGCTGGAGGCAAAAAAAATGAAGCTTAGTGGCCCCAGCTTACACAGCTGAAGGGACTTGGAGATTGTTCAGCCCAACCCTTCATGCGAGAGATCGGGCAACAGAGGCAGAGAGGGAATTGGCTGGTCTAAGGTGCTCCAGCCAGTGTGGGGCAGGACTGGGCTTCTGACTTCATAGCTCTTCCTGCTGCTCTACAAGACAACCCCAAAGAGGAGCAGAGGACCATCAGACTTTGAGGGGATGCCCTTGGGATTATCTGAGACTCTTCTCTTCCTGGACGCTCAGTCAGGGGTGCACAACGCATGCTCCTAGCTCTGTCCATAGTCCTGTAGGCAGTGGGAGGGACGGGTCAAACTCTCAGCCTTCAGTGGATCCTCAGCTTCCTTAGCTGCACAATGGAGCCAAGAGCATCTGCTCCTAGGAGCTAATGAGAAGATTAAGTGAGACCACCTGGGCAGACTGGATGAATACTCTTTTCGCTTCCAGCCAACAAGCTTAGAGTCTAAAGAAGGTAGCCGGGCTGACGGCAGCCTAAGAGGTTACCTAAATCCAGCCATGCAAAAGCAGCCAAGTTGAACAGTTAATTATGCAGCCTGAAAACAGACTCAGCAAACACCTCACTGTCCCGGCAACATGCTGGCTCTTCCACTGCCACACCTTTGTCCACTCTATGCCCTCGCCCAGGAAAGCCCTGCCTATCCTCAGAGTTCCCCAAACGCAGCTCATCCTCCCGGGTCCTGCTCAGATCTGCTTCCTCCAGGAAGCCTCTTCTCTCTCCTGGGCCTCAGTGATGCCCTCCCCTACCTGCAGCCCCCA
Organism: Theropithecus gelada; assembly: GCF_003255815.1. Classification (NCBI taxonomy): domain Eukaryota; kingdom Metazoa; phylum Chordata; class Mammalia; order Primates; family Cercopithecidae; genus Theropithecus; species Theropithecus gelada. Next base: position 45,314,564 of record NC_037674.1, on the reverse strand, counting down.
CCCCTTCCTGACCGAACGTGGGGCTCCCTCTCTAACCACAAGTGATTAGGCCCCACATGAGAAGCACTGGGCGAATGAGCCATTATTTTAGAGCTAAGCAGGCTTAGGCCTCTCCGGGTTTGTACTGCTGAGCCACAGAATGGACAGGCAAAGGTGGCGTGGTGTGTTCTCGGCGACCCCAGGCATCACATTCCAGGGCAAAGTTTCCAGCAATGTTTGGGCTCTGAAGGGACCATAAGGGCCAGGCCAATGGGCGTCTCTATGGAAACTGGTGCCTCTAGGCTGAATTTCCCCCATCTCTCTGGCATTTGTTTAAAGAAATGCAAATGTTCTTGCCAACCTGAGCTTGTGCCCTGAGGTGTCTTCCCATTGCAAGAAGGTAATGTCCCTGTCCCACCTCTGCCCAGTCCCTCTCTGCTCCTGCCCCCCAAGGCCAGCTCAGGGCTGGTGGTTTTGTGCATCTTCCTATGTAACACAATTACCCACACACCTGTGCTGAGGGCGCCTGCCAAGCCACAGCACGGTGTCCAGTGCTCAATCGCCCTCAAAATGTGTTTCATCTCTTACCTGCGAAACTTGGACAGCGTGGAGGGCGGGGCCTCCCACCACAAGTGAGGCCATCAGCCTCCCACTACCAACTGGTGGGTCTGCCTGGCTGGGCACTCCACGCCCATCAGCCCAGGCACAGCCAGAAAGCTCCTGCAAGTCCAGGGCTGAGCCCACACCCCTCATCCTGTAGCATCCTATCACCCACTCAAAAGTGACCATGACACCATTTCGCTTCTGAGGAACTTGAAACCACAGAGATGAGGAATCTAAGCCTCCCACAGAAACTGAGACCTCCAGCCTCCAGGAATAGTACCCCCTCTCTGTGCTGGAGACTCAGACCCTGTCATGACAAGCAGCCCATATCCTCAGCCTCTGTTTTGAACTCTCCCTAACTGACACCCGGCTGCCCCCAACACACCAGTTCCCCGTTTCCTCTCCCACGCCCCCACAGACCCTGGGATTGCCTTTCCCAAAACATTTGCCCTCCCTTTCCTTTTCAAAGTGCCATCCTCTCTGAATCCATGTCCGTAGACTTTACCTCTCACCACTGCCCCAATGGGTTGCACCTCACATTCATCACAGACTTAACTGACACATCTGCCCTGTCTCCTCCCCACCCCCATCCTACCATCAGTTTTAGTGACTTCAACATCCACTTTGCAGATCCACCCAACACTGGGGCCTCTCTCTTCCTCTACCAGAATGGTCCAACCATTTGTCACCCTCCTCCCCACCTACTCCCACGGGCATCACATTTGGTACCATCATGAAAACGGCACCATCCACACAATCTCCACTTCAAGCATCCCACTGGGCGACCACCTGTCATCCTTGCAGATGACAAGCGATCCCTCTGCCTCGCCAAGCCCTCCCACCCCTCACCCTCCTCTGTCACCACCATCAGCCCTCTGCCATTACATCCATCTTTCATCTTCTTTTCTCCCCTTACTTCTTCATACTTAAAGATCATGCTCAACCTGGGTTAAATCCAACTACCCACCTACTCAATGCCTGCGCCCACACAGCAAAATAAAGGTAGAGAAAACACAAACTGGCTTCCTCTAAATTCATAGCCTGCAATCTCAACTGGGCACTAGTGTTGTTCCACAGCACTGCTACAGTGTCTTGCACTTCGCTATTCTCCAGAGCAACTGTCTCAGCCTTTCCCCTCTCCGCACACCTCTCACTACCCCCAGCCTCACTTGCCTCATGCTTTGCTCAGGAAATAGCATCAATCAGAAAAGTCATCTTCCCATCGTGAAACCTGGCAGCCTCCCGCCTGCTCCTGTGGATGAAGGCCACTGCTCTGCCCAAGGCCATTCCCTCCATGTGGGTCTTGGATCCCACTTCTGTCATCTGAACCATAGATACCTCCTCTTTCTGCACATCACCTCCTCTTTCTCCATTAGGTCATCCATAGCAGGTTGCCCCAGGATCTCCCATGATAAATGAACAGCTCCATGGGGCTCCACTTCTCTCTCCAGCTTCCATCTCAATGTTCTGCTCCCCTTCACTGCAAAAAGTGTTTAAAAAATCATCTGCACCTCCTGCCTCCACTTTCTTAGTGGGCATTCTGTCCCCATGGCTTAGCTGACTCAGCCTTCATCATGTCACCACTGACCCCTAAGTGTCCAGTTCACTTTCTTTTCCTTTCACTTGGCCTTTCAGCAGTGATTGATTCAGGAGCTCTTCCCACTTCCTATAATGCTTTGTACTTGGCCTCCACTGCTCCTTCTCCTGGCGTTCTTCCTACTCCCTGTCTACTTCTCAGTCTGTTTGGCCAACTCTGCCCCATGTCCCAGCCTCTATGTGCAGGATAATCTCAGGGTGAATCCCTGGGCCTCTTTCTTTTCTTCTTTCCCAATGGCCCCAAGATAACTTCATCCCATCCAATTGCATCAAATACCAGGTCTCTGTCATTGACTCCACGCCTCCATCTCCAGTCCTGGCCACCTCTTGGAACTCCGAGGGTGTGTATTCAACTGCAGGAGAATGACTAGGAGCCATCTCAAAATTATACATATGGTTAAAATCAAACTCAGCTTTTCCTGCAAACTTGCTCCTCCTCCTTGCTCCCTAGACTTCCCACCTCTGTCAACGACACCACCACCCACTCAGGTACTTAAGCAAAATATCCCAGAGTTAGCTCGAATTCCCCTCCTCATCCCCCACACCCAAGCGATCAGCAAGTCCCTGACCATCCCACCCCCAACACACGTCCCAGTCTGTCCACATTCCTCCTTCTCCCCACAGCCATCCCAATCTGGGCCAGCACTGCCTCACTGCTGGACTAAAGTCTCTCTCCTGGGCATCAGTGATGCCCTCCCCTACCTGCAGCCCCCACCCCTTCCTGACTGAATGTGGGGCTCCCTCTCTAACCACAAGTGATTAGGCCCCACATTAGAAGCACTGGGTGAGTGAGCCATGATTTTAGAGCTAAGCAGCCTTAGGCCTCTCTGGGTGTATACTGCTCATCTGCAAAATGGATAGGCAAAGGTGGCATGGTGTGTTCTCAGTGACCCCAGGCATCACATTTCTGGGCAAAGTTTCCAGCAATGTTTGGGCTCTGAAGGGACCATAAGGGCCAGGCCAATGGGCATCTCTACAGAAACTGGTGCCTCTAGGCTAAAGGAGGGTGGACCCCCCAGGCCAGGCCCCTGCCTTCACTCTTGCCCTCCGAATGCACTCACCACGAGCCAGCCAGGATCAGCTTTGTACAGTGGAAATCAGGCCATGCCACTTTCCTGCTTAAAACCCTCCAGTGGCTTCCACCACCTTTTGAATGGAATGGAAACTTCTCATCCCACACAGGGCCCCCAGCGCCTACTCCCCTCCTGCTCCACCATCCATGTTGTGGTTTCTTCCCTCCTGCTCACAGGGCAGCATACCACAATAAAAAAATTGACATGTACAAAGAAAAAGAAAAATATATATTACAATGTGGCTAATACAGTGGCTAGGATGGAGCACTTCATTTTGTCTGCTCTTTCTGGTAATCAAGCTATGAAGGGAAATGTTTGAGTTTGGATGTTTAACAAAAGGAAAAATATTGTTGTTTCCAGAGATCTCAGTGTCCAGCCCATCCTCAACCCTGGCCAGGACTCAATTATAGCAGGCATTTGCCTTAATGATCCTTATACAAGAGGGACTGGATAGCATGCCGGACAATGCAAAAATCAACAGTTGTCTCACAGACTGCAAAGGCACATTCATGACATAACCATTTGTGGTGGTGGTTCTGGAAGGAATGTGAGAGAAAATCAATGAAACCTAACTTGAGAGCCTTTCTGGTGGGAAAATGAGGTTTCGAGATAAAGATTTCCAGGAGGGAACTTGGAATTCCCAAAACACATATTCACTTAGTGGTGCCTGTAGGGTTTCCCAAGAGAGGTGTCCTACAGATGGGGCTAAAGATGAGGGTCTGGATGTCATCAGCACAGAGATGGTCACTGTAGCCAGAGGTGAGAGCGTAGAGCCCCACGGGGTGCTGCTTCATAGACATCCCCATTTCCCAGGGCCCACCCGAGGACTGCAGAGCAGGCAGTAGTTAGGTATTTTTAATGGCCATGCAGGAGTGAGAACTCATATCTTTTGACTCACTGTCAAGTATACTGACCATTGTCCTAGGCACTTCTCTGTTCAGGAGAAAGAACACAGTGCTGGTCATCAGGAGGCCTGGTGGGAATCTCATGGACACCACCTCTAGCTTTGCGGCTTTGGATAAGTTACACAGTCTCTTGCAAACTCAGGTTCTTCATCTATGGACAGTAATAACAATTTAACAGTTCCTTCCCTGCTCTCCTTACAAGGTTATCGGGAGCAGAAGGGTAGCTTGAGAGGACTTTAGCCTGTGCCCACCTCCTGTCTCCCTTACAATTTCAAACAGACATCAGTCCAAGTGCAAACACTGGGCTCACTGTATAAGAGCTGCTCCAGAAAGCCCCCAGCCTCCTTTCCTATTCGCTGACCTCAGATCCACTAGTGGATATTCTCAACCTGCCCCTTGCTGGGAGATCAATTATGATGAACCATGTGATAGGAGAATGCCACCTTCAAACTGCTGACACATGTGGGCGATTGTCACTCTGTGCCTCAGAGTCTGTTCCAGCTCTCAGGGCAACAGCGATGTCCTTTGCCAAGCCAGGAAACTTGAGAGGATGTTGTCTACAGTTCAAATATGCTGCATTTGATGAACCCATGGGTATTTCAGGTGAAAAGACCTTGGTGGTAGTTGCACGTGGAGGCCTAAAATCCCCAGTAGGTCTAGGAAAGAGAGAGAAATTTGATAAGCAACAATATAGAGGTGGAAATGGAAGCCATCAGTGGGACCCTTTCCAAAGAAGTTTGAAAATAAAAGTGCAAATGATTTTAATAATAAGATAGCTATTGGGCATCAAGAAGGAGCTGGGGGAAAATTCAGACTTGGAGTTTTCTATGAAAGCTAGAATTGGCACCACACCCAGTCACCCAAGCCTGGCCTGGGTTGCACCCTCTCCACGCGTGGTTCAGGGTGCTTGACATAGGAGAGTCTGCAGAGAGCAGCCTTGCATTAGATTGGAGGGACTTGCTGGCCAGACTCTTTCAGACACATTGTCTCTTAAAACCTCAGCCTGGATGGCTATGCTCAGCAATCATGTGTTTAAAAAGCAATAAGACTAAATGCTTTCCCGTTTCCCCTTTGAGAGACCATGTATGATAAATGATAGGCAATTTCATGGTTGGAGTTTCAATTTCCGAAAATATTAGTGCTATTCCCCAAGCTCCACTTCCAAGATAAATTCTTTTTGGCAGCCTCCTCCGTTGTCTCCTAATTCCCTGATTCTGAATATATTTGGAGGTTTGGTGCAAATTTCATCAACTCAGTCCCAGCATCTACCTGTCTGGTCTGCTTTGGAAAGGGTGTCACCCACCTTCTACTCTTTCAGGTTCTTTTTATATTTGTTACAAGTCCATGGTTATTTATTAGGTACCTGCTGTGTGTTGCCACCTCCACGCAAAGTATTATGATGGGTGTAGGGAGCTATAATCAATCATTCAATCAACAAATATTTGTCATGCATCCAGGCCCTTCAAGCTCAAAACCACAATTCTACAGAGCCTCTCTAATACTTCCTGCTTGCTTCACACTGTCTCCATTTCACAATAGGGAGAACTGAGGTTCAGAGCTAACCTAGTAACATCAGAGTGGACTAGAGTGATCAGTGGCAAGGTAGAAGAGGGTGAACATTGTGTGGGCACCTATAATAGGTCAGGCGCTGGGTTGAATGCTTGTCAACCCTCTGCACAGGAGTCTAAGCTATTTATATTCACAAAACTCAAGGTAGGTGTTATTATGACCATTTTACGGATGTGGGAACCGCGACTCAAAAAGACTAAGCAGTCTGCACACGAATTCCCATTCCACTGGACAACACTGCTTCTCCTGATGTCCTGATGGCAGCAGACTAGATGGTGTCCCATCAGTCATTTCCAAACCATGGAAGTGTCCTTCTTTGAAAACATCAAAGCATCAAGTCAACCACAGAAAGAGAAAAGCCTACCTTTGCACTTCAATCTCCCATTACTTCGTACTCTCTGCCTGCCCCAGCCCCAGCCTCCTGCTTAAATTTCCCATGCTGAAGTCCTTGGTGCATCACCCACACTCCAGGGCCCATTCCCTGCTTCCTCTCATGCCATTGCCTCCTCATCCTAACCAAGCACGCCCCATCACAGGTCAGCGAAGACCCCGATGTCAATCTCTCCCCTCTTGCCATTTGCTCACCATTTGGAGGGGTCATCTCAGGCCCAAGATGATGTTTCCTTCTCTCATAATCTCATGGATCCCTCTAAGGAGACTGGGCACAAAGCAGGTATTCCAAAAAGCTTGAAGAAAGTGAAAGTGCCAGGGTGAAATATGCTGGAGAGGGACTAAATGAGATGAAGTCAATGAGAATCAAGCAAATGGTGTGAATTGGGGAAGGATGTGATGGAATAGAAGCAAGAAGAATAGTATGGTACAGATAGGAAGAAGTAGGATGAAAAAAGCAAACTAGAATGGAACAGAATAGGAGAGCATGGAACAGACAAAGCGGATTGAACCAGACTGGAACAGGTTGGAACAGAATAGAACAAGATGGGACAGAATAAAACAGGACAGAGTAAACTAGACCAGGTCAGAACAGAATGGAACAGGACAGAATAGACTAGAACAGGATGCAGCAGAATAGAATAGGATTCAACAGACCACAACAGGCCAGAACAGATATGAACAGGTCTGAACAGAATAGAATGCAATAGGATTAGGATAACAGGGCTGGAGCCAAATGGTACATAACTGGATGAAATGAAATTCACTTCATTCATTCAATAAATGTTTGTCAAGTGCTACTCTGCGCTAGGTAAGGAAAACAGGATAGTCCCTGCCCTCATAGAACACACTGTCTTATAAAAGGAACAAAAAGACATAAGTAATTATTAACACATGTATAGTTAAAATTATCAGTGTCTATGGAAGAACAAACAGATTGCCATGATCACAAATGATAGGATGGAAGAAATAATAGGATAACAAGGAAGTCAGGAAACTCCAACTTAAAGGATAAGAAGGAGCCAAAGACACTTAAAGAATCAGGGAAGAGCATTCTGGGCAGAAGGAACAGCATGTACAGAAGCCCCGAGGCAGGACAGTGTTTGGCCCATTCAGGGAACAGAAAGAAGTTCAACATGAGCAGAGCCCAAGAAGCAAGAAACAGAGTGACAACAGACGAGGGGGAGAGGTGGGTAGCGGCCAGATAGCACAGGGCCTGGGAAGTTCATTCTAAGTACAATGAGTAGCCACTAAAGGGAGAAACAGGGGCTGCTGTGTGTTTCATACTTCCTCCTTGGCTGGTGCAGAAGAATGAGTTAGGGCAGGAGACCATTTAGGCACCCACTGCAGACATTTGGGCAGTGATAAAGGTGGCTTGGAGTAGAGTGGCAGTGGTACCAGAGGAAGGAAATGCAGCCAGTTAGAAAAGTGTTCTGAAGATGAACATGGCTGGCAGGATTTGTTAATGTTTTGGACAAAGGACTGGCAGAATGGGAAGTCTGGAGGATCTGCTGGGGGTTGGTGCCTTCATTTCTAGCGATTGGACAAAGGAAAAATGGTTTGGGGAGGAAAATCAAGGATTTCCTTCTGGAGATGCTCAGGTTCAGATACTTGGGTGGCATCCAAATGGAGATGTAAAGTAGATTTGGAGATACAAGCCTGGAGCCAGAGATGTGAAATGGGGAGTTGTCGGCAGGTAAATACTCGGCGATGCCTTGGGACTGGATGGTCTTAATCATGCGGCAGTGCAGTGCAGACTGCAGAACTGTCTTGGAATCTTTGGGGTGCTTGTTGAACATGCAAATTTCTGGGCCCCCAGGCTCCCCAAAAACGATGTCTAGAGATGGGGCTAAGGAGTCTATATGTTTGGCAATCACCCCAGGGTGTCTGGATGCTATCTGACATGTGTAGAACACTGGTCTAAGAAAAGATTAGAGGAGGGCAGGGGCCCTATCACTGAGAAATCTGTATATTTGCAGATCAGTGAGGAAAAACCAGCAAAGGAGAAAGAGAGGAAATAGGCAGAGAAGTAAGACGGAAATCAGGAGAGGGTGGTACCTCAGAGGCCAACAGAGTAGGGGCAAATCAGGACTAGGTGATCAACAGAGTCTATCTGCTAAGCACAATGAGCACAGGAACCAAGAGATGCGGCCACGTGCACACTTCCAGGGGAATGCTGGGATGAGTCAGAGAGGAGTAAGACAGGACTGAGTGTGACAGAGGAGGATACTCTGGCAACAAAGTCAGGGAGGGGTTGGGGATTCCAGAATGGACAGAAGCAAGGACGTCATCCCAAATCAGTGGAAAACTTGGGAACAGACCCTCAAACATATTTCACATGTGATTTTATTCTGTCTGCTACCAGCTCCCAGAGTTCTCGGGCGGGCCAAAGCGAGCAGGAATGCTGGCAATCAGCATTCCTCTGCACACACCAGGAGGGCTTCCTTTTCCTGCCTTCCTACCTCCCAGCTCAGCATCCTCAGGTGACCCTCTCCTCCACAGAGATCTCACTGCTGCAGTCTTCCCAATGCCCCATCTCCCTCCCCAGGCATGCCCCAGCCTGTGTCTCTCTCCTCCTCTGCCAGAGTAGTTTGCAGGCTGTGGCCAGTATGTATTACCTGTGCATTCAAGCCTTCCCTCCAAAAAGTGAATTGCTAAGGGCGCAATTTTTTGCACACAGCAGGTTGGAGAGGCAAGAGGGCCTTTCAGGTGTGACCCAGATTATCCTGCCCACCCTGTAAGCAGCTGCCTGGGGGCCATGAAGAGCCCTGATTGTCACTGTGGGTAAGGAGATGAGATGAGCATATTTTAAAAGACACATTCAACTTTATACTAGACTTTCATGTTCATAAAATGGAAACCAAAAACCTATTGTTTTCATAATACAAACCTCAAAAAGCAAGCCTGACAACATCTTGTCGGTGGGGCTATCAGAAACAAACAGGGCTTCCCAACTAAGGACAACCCCCTCAGAGGGTCTTTCAGAATCAAAGATGGTGTTTTTCAAAAGGTTAAATAAAACGGAGAGACAGTGACGGAAGGAAATACCACCCTGCTTCACTCAGACTGGAATTTGATTCTGTTAAAAGTGTGCTTCCCCGCTCCCAATGCCCCTCGAGGGGCCACACACACCTTGAAAGGCCTGAGGAGTCCCTGCCATCCATCCAGAGCCAAATTCCTGGCAAAGAGCAGCCCAGAGAGATTTCACAGACATCCCCGAACCTCTCAAGAAGAGGCTGTGGCAGCAGAGGGATTTTCCCCAGGAGAGACAGCGCCTGTTTGTTTTCGAGGCAGGAAGGAGCCGGGAACATCTGCTCTGAGAAGCCACTTGAAAGATAATCAGGCAATGATGTTGGCAAAACAGCTGTGTGGCAGGCGGAGAAGGGGGCGGCCGGGAGCTGGGAGGGTAGGAGGGTGGGAGGAGGGAAGCTCAGCTCTGAGTTATGAGCAGCGCCCAACAACACTGCCATGGCCTGAAAAGCCCCTGGAGCCCTGGCCCACACCCAGGGAGGAAGCTTCTCTCCAGGTGAGAGCAGCTCCCACGGGGATCTCGTCCTCATGGAGAAATGCTGGGTCTAGTCTATTGCCTGCAGGCTGCAACTCAAGTCCCAAGCTGGGACGGACAATGCTGAATTTTATCTGAGCTCTGTGATTCTGGAAAATAATGATGGTTAAAGAAATCCTTCCACACCTTTGGGTTCCAGGGAAAGGCTTACTGCAATGAAGCATCCTTTCTTTATAACTTGAATAGGACTCTCAGGTGCCCCCTTGCTTACCCATGACAAGACCAGACTCGGACCCATTAAATTCCCCTTCTTTGTCTCATAAATCGTTAACTGTTTTGCTCCCACTGATTAACTGGAACAAAAGGCACGTTAACCAAACCTGGGTTAAGTTTCTCTCCTTCACCTAGGCCCCTGAATTTTTACCTACCCTCAGCATGAGCCAGCAGGCCACCCATCCTAATGCCCTTCCAGAGACAGGCTAGCCTCAGGGTAAAACATTCTCCCATCTACTGTCCCAGGGTCACCCCCTTTCACCTCCCTTCCCCATGCCTGTTCTTTCTAGCCTGGTTTACTCCCTTTTTACACAAGAAAAGCTTCTTTCTATCTTACGTCTGTGATGCCTGCAGATCTCATAGTCAGAACACTTTTTCTATTTCAACAGTTCCTTCCTAAATCTCTCCCTAACAAAGTCTGTTTGTTTATTTATTGATCAGACATGAAGATTCTCTGAAGTCACCTCTTGTAGGACAGCTTGCTCCCAGAGCCTGAGATTCCACCACAAGAGCCACTCTTTGGGATTAAGAGCAGGGAGGAAATCTCAGCAGACTCAGGAATCTGCTTGCTCCTCACCTACGGTACAAAAGAGCAAAGGCTGAATGAACAAGCTGAACTGGGGAGGAGCTCTGCCAAGTGCAGTCGGACAATCTCCAGGACCAGGCAAGCCTGGGGTCCCTCATTTTCCTGCTTCAGCCTCAGAGCAGAGCAGTGGGGATTCCTGGTTGCAGGGTGTCCCTGTGAGCCCTCCAACAGCAAAGATAAACCCCAGCAGGGAGCCAGGGGTCAAGATCCAAGACAGAAAAGCAGCCCACAGCACTGGAAAACTTCTCTTCAATCACAGCTTTGAGAACAGGTACTTTCAGAGTAAACCAAAACAACGAAAACATGAAAGCCTCCTTGGCAAATATCTCCGAGCCAAGGTTCCACTGTCTGTTGTAACCAGCGTGATCTCAGAGGCAGGCCGTAGGGGTGGGAGGACACTGCTCTGCACAGCAGGCCTGGGTCCCAGGGCACTGCCGGTGCCGGTAGCAACACAGTTGGGTCTGAAATGATGACAAGAAATACACTCAGAGGATGGTGCCATGGAGACAGATTGGTCTTATTTGTCATTTCCAAGTCAGCTCACCACCATCATTCTCACACACAGCACTGATTACATTGATTAAATCTGTATGCTTCTAAGTTTGGCTCCCCCCAGAAGTAGACCCTGAGACAAGGATTTGAGGGAAAGTAGTTCGTTTGAGAGGTAACCGCGGGACGCGTCAGTCAGGGAGTGTGGACGTGAGAAAGGGAAGAGAAGGAAGCCAATTCAGTGCACGCTAAAGAGCAGATGAGGCCAGGCTCGGTGGCGCACGCCTGTAATCCCAGCACTTTGGGAGGCCAAGGCAGGTGGATCACTTGAAGTCAGGAGTTCAAGACCAGTCTGGCCAACATGGCAAAACCCCGTCTCTACTAAAAATACAAAAATTAGCCTCGGTCTCTAAATAAATAAATAAAAGAGCAGATGACTCCTGTGGGCAAAAGGGGTCCACTTGGGAAGTAGCCAGACATTTACTGCTGGTCCGAATTGACCCCCATGCCCAGGTCCTCATCCAATCTCTCTTCATGGCTGTGTCCCACATTGTAGGAAAGGAAAAGGTCAATTAACGCTCTGGTTTTCAACCTGCATTCTCTGTGGAACCCCAGGACCTCTGAGAAGTACTTCAGAGGGCTACTGGGGGTAGAAGACTAGTGGTCAGGGCTTCAGTCCACACTACCACTTCAACTGGAACAACATTTTTCTACCTAAAATTTTGGGCTTCCACTTACAAGATTTGTTGAACTGCTCAGCAGATTAAAAGTAAAGGCCAGATCTACTTCTGCTTCCAGCAAGATGGAGTAGATGTTCTTTTCTCTATTCCTCCTCCTATGTACAACTAGAAGCCCTCGATATTATATTCAAAATAAATATAAGAAGACTCTTGCAAGGTGGATAGAAAGCAGGTAGGCTAGGGACCTTAAGACTCAAAGAACTGGCCGGGCGCGGTGGCTCAAGCCTGTAATCCCAGCACTTTGGGAGGCCGAGACGGGCGGATCACAAGGTCAGGAGATCGAGACCATCCTGGCTAACCCGGTGAAACCCCGTCTCTACTAAAAAATACAAAAAACTAGCCGGGCGAGGTGGCGGGCACCTGTAGTCCTGGCTACTCTGGAGGCTGAGGCAGGAGAATGGCGTGAACCCGGGAGGCGGAGCTTGCAGTGAGCTGAGATCCGGCCACTGCACTCCAGCCTGGGCGACAGAGCGAGACTCCGTCTCAAAAAAAAAAAAAAAGACTCAAAGAACTGCATAATGATGAGTTCTTTGGATTTTCTTTGTGCATGACACATCCTAGACTTAGAGCTAAAGAAGCCAACACCCTAGAAACTCCAACTGGTGCAGATAAAAAAAGTTCCAAATAAAGCCTACTCTCTCTAGCCAAAGGACAAGTAAAGGGGCAGCCTAGTGAGACAGAAAACATTCAAGTGATAACTGCTTCACTCTAGAAAAACATCATGGCCCCACCGTCTCCCATGCCAGCGAAGGTCAAGTGGGGAGCCTGACTTCTATCCCACTTGGCAGTAAGGAGGCATTCCATCCCACTGAGGTGGTGTTAGGGGAGGCCTAGTGAAGAGTCAAGATTTTTACCATGGCTCAGCAATAACAAGGTAACCCACACCTCATTATCAGTGGAGGCTGCTGGAGCTCCCATTCCTACCCAGCACAATGACGAATCCCTTTTCACATATCAATGAGGACTGTGTGGAGAACCTGGACTCCTACACCTTGCAGGGACAAAGCAGTAGTCTCCCCGCTGTTCAATCCCCACCCAGCTAAAGCAATGTTAAAAAAAAAAAAAAAAAAAAAAAAAACCAGCTAAACCAGATGGTTTAAGATAAGACTCAGAGTCTCATAATGTAATGAAAAATATCCAGATGTAAATTTAAAAATCACTCATCATATCAAGAAGGAAGATCTCAAACTGAATGAAAAAACACAATAGATTTCAACACTGAAATGACAGAGATTGAAAGTTATCTCACAAAGAATTTAAAGCAGTCATCATAAAAAATGCTTCAATAACAATTATGAACATGCTTGAAACGAATGACAAAATAGAAAGCCTCAGTCAAGAAATAAAAGATATAAACATGAAACCAATAGAAATGTTAGAATTAAAAAGTATAATAACCAAAATTAAAAACTCAGTGATTGGGCTCAACAGCAGAATGGAGGGAAGAGAGGAAGGAATCCGTGAACTGGAAGATAGAATAATAGAAATCACCCAATCAGAAAATCGAAGAGAAAATACACACACACACACACACACACACGCACACACACACACACACATTTTCAGAGACCTGTGAGACTATAGCAAAATATATTTGAATTTCTGTCATCAGAATTCCAGAAGGAGAAGTGAGAGCAGGACTGACAAAGTACTAGAAGAAATAATGGCTGAAAATTTCCTAAATTTTAGAGAATCTCAAACAGGATAAAGCCAATGAAATCTATGACAAGACTTTTGGAAACTAAGGACAAGGAAAAAATCTTGAAAGCATTCAGAGAAAAATGACGCCTTACTAATAGAAGAAAAACTAAATGACAGTGGATTTCTCATCAGAAACCATAAAAGCCAGAAGAAACAGCACAATATTTTTCAAGTGCTGGGGGAAAAGAAGTGTCAATCCAGAATCCTACACTCAACAAAACTGTCCTTCAAAAATGAAGGATATTCACAGAAATCAAGATGTTCACAGATAAAGAAAACTGAGAAAATTTGTTTACAACACACCTACCCTAAAAGAATAACTAAAGAAATTTCTCTGAACAGAAAGGAAACTATTTAAGAAGAAAACTTGGAATATCAGGATGAAATAAAGAACACATTAAGCACAAATATGAGTGAAAACAATAGACTTTCCTTTTGTTATTTAGTTTTATAATTTATGTTTGATGGTTGAAGCAACAGGTATAACACTGTCCAATGTGGTTTTGAATGGATAAGAGATATAAAGGGATATGAAGTTTTCCACACTTCATCTGGATGGTAAGCTGATCATACCAGTAGACTGTAAAAAGTTATGAATATATAATATAATATCTAGAATAACCACTAAAATCCTATACAAATAGATATGCTTAAGAACACTGTAGAAAAATCAAAATAAAATCCTCAAAAATGTTCAAGTAACTCATAGGAAGGCAAAATAACAAACAGAAGCAGAAAACAAACAAGAAACAAAAAATAAAATATCAACTTAAACTCTGACGTATCAGTAGTCAAATTAAATGTAAATAGTTTAAATATACCAATTAGAAGACAGAGACTGGCAGAATAGATTACAAAGTATGACCCAACTAAACACTGCTGCAACACACTCACTTCAAATATAATGACTGATACAATTCAGATCTGTGTCCCCACCCAAATTTCATGTTCGATTGTAATCCCCATTGTTGGAGGTGGGGCCTGGTGGGAAGTGATTGGATCATGGGGGTGGATTCTTCATGAATGGTTTAACACCATCCCTTTGGTGCTGTTCTTATGACAGAGCTCGCACAAGATCTGGTTGTTTAAAAGTGTGTAGCACCTCCCTTGCCCCAGCTTGGTCTTGCTCTTGCCATGTAAGACGCCTGCTCCCACTTTGCCTTCCACCATGAGTAAAAGCTCCCTGAGGCCTCCCCAGAAGCAGATGATGCCATGCTTCCTGTAGAGCCTGTGGAACCGTGAGTCAATTAAACCTCTTTTCTTTATAAATTACCCAGTCTCAGGTATTTCTTTATAGCAGTGGGAGAACAAACTAATACAATGACAAAAGCAAGCTGACAGTTTTTTAACAAATGAAATATATATATATATATACACACATATATATATTCAAAAGCAAGCAAGAGTGGCTATATCAATAATCAGATAAAGTAGACTTTGGAGTAAATAAAACCCACCAGAGACAGAGACAGACATTATGTAATGATACAATCGTTGGCTGGGTGCAATGGCTCACGCCTGTAATCCCAATACTTTGGACAGCGGATCACCTGAGGTCAGAAGTTCGAGACCAGACTGGCCAACATGACAAAACCCTGTCTCTACTAAAAACACAAAAATTAGCCAGGCGTGGGTGGCACATGCTTGTAATCCTAGATACTTGGGAGGCTGAGGCAGGAGAATTGCTTGAACCCAAGAGGCAGAGGTTGCAGTGAGCCAAGATTATACCACTGCACTCCAGCCTGGGCTACAGAGCAAGACTCCACCTCAAAAAATAAAAAGAATAGTGGACATGGCTAGCATTTAAAACATCTAAAAAATTAAGTCTGCACATAGAACTGTTGTGTCAAAGCATTAATTGCAGCCGGGCATGGTGGCTCAGGTCTGTAATCCCAGCACTTTGGGAGGCCAAGCACTTTGGGAGGCCAAGGTGGGTGGATCACGAGGTCAGGAGTTCAAGACCAGTCTGACCAACATGGTAAAACCCCATCTCTACTAAAAATACAAAAATTAGCCGAGCATGGTGGCGGGTGCCTGTAATCCCAGCTACTCAGGAGGCTGAGGCAGGAGCATCGCTTGAACCCGGGAGGCAGAGGTTGCAGTGAGCCGAGATTGTGTCATTGCACTCCAGCCTGAGCGACAGAGTGAAATTTCTTCTCAAAAAAAAAAAAAAAAGAGTCAATCTACCAAGACCTAACAATACTAAATGTGAATTCACCAAATAAAAAGATACAAAATATGTGAAACAGAAATTATCAATAAAATCTGAGACTTAACTATCCCTCTGTCAACAATTTACAGAATGGCCAGACAGAAAACCAGCAAGGATATAGAAGAAGTCATCACCATTAAAAATGGATTCTCATCAACATTTCTAGAACCCCTCACCCAATAACAGCAGAATACACATTGTTTTCAAGTGCCCACAGAATATAAATCAAGATAGACTGTATCCTAGGCCATAAAACAACTCTCAAATGTATCACAATAGAAGTCACACCGAGTATTTTCACCAACCAAAATGGAATCAAACTAGAAATCACTGACAGAAAGATAACAGAAAAATTTCCAAACACTTGGAAACTAAAAAACATGCTTTCAAATAATCCACAGATCAAAGAGAAGCTTTAAAAATACATAGGGCTGAATTAAAATGAGAATAGAACATACAAAAATCTGTGGGACACAGCTAAAATGATGAGGAGAAAATTTATAACACTAAGTACATACATTACAACAAAAGGAAAAGTCTGAAGTCAATAATCTAAGCTCCCACCTAAGAGTCTCAAAAAGGATGAGTAAAATAAAATCAAAGCAAGTAGAAGAAAGACAATAATAAAAATAAGAGCAAAACTGATGACATTGAAAACAGGAAAACAATCGTGAAATCCACAAAATAAACATTTGGTTCTTTGAAAAAATCAACACAATTGGCTAATTTCTAGAAAAAAAGTTCACAAATTAAAAAAAAAGAGAGAAGACACAAATTATCAATATCAGAAAAAAAGCAGGTGATACAATTACAGACCCTGCAGACACCCAGAAACCTAATAAGAGAATACTACAACAAATCTACACACATAAATTTGACAACTTAGATGAAATGAACTAAATCCTTAAAAATCACAAACTGCCACAATTCACCTAATGCAAAATAGATCATTAAAATAGTCCTACAACTATAACTACAACCTATAATTATTCAAGGAAAGTGAATGACTTTTCTTTAATTCACAAAAACAACTCTCCAGGCCCAAATGGTTTCACAGGTGAATTCTACCAGATATTTAAAGAAGAATTGACACCAATTCTACATAATCTATTCCAGAAAATAGAAGAGAAAGGAACACTCCCAATTCTTTTGTGAAGCTAGTATTACCCTCATACCAAAACCAGACAAAGATGCAGTTCATTATCTCTCATGAATTTAGATGCAAAAATCCTTAACAAAATATTAGCAAATAGAATTCAGCAATATATGAAATAAATAATATACCATGACCAAATGGGGTTTATTCCAGAGATGCCCACTGGTTCAATATTTGAAACTTAATGTAATCAATCATATTAACAGGGGAAATAAGAAAAATCACACGATCATATCAATTGATGCAAAAAAAAAAGCATTTGTTCACATTCAGCAACAATTCATAATAAATATTCTCAGAAAGAGAATAGGAATAGAGGACTAGCTTTCTCAACTTGATAAAAAGCATCTACCAGATACCTTCAGGTAACACTATACTTAACAGTGAACAACTGAAAGCTTTCCTTCTAAGACTAAAAGCAGGCAAGGATGTCCATTCTCACCACTCTTATTCAACACAGTGCTAGAAGTGTTAGCAATGTAATAAGACAAGAAAGGGAACTAAAAGGCATACAAATCAGAAAAGAAAAACTGTCTGTATGTGCAGGTATAGCATGACTGTCTACAAAGAAAATTTCAAGGCTGCTACAAAAATACAAAATACAAGCAAACAACCTCCTAGAACTAACCAGTGATGTTCTATCACAAGGATAAAAGACAAATACATAAAAGTCAGTTGTATTTCTATATACTAGCAATGAACACATGGAAGCCAACATAAAAAATACAATATCATTTATAATTGTCTAAAGAAAGAAATACTTTGGACATAAATCCAATAACATATACATATAGGAGTTATATGCTGAAGACTGTACAATAGCTAATGAAAGAATTCAAAGGCCTAAATAGACGGAGAGACATACTGGGTTTTTGGATAGGAAAACTCAACATAGTAAAAATGTCATTTTTTCCAAAATGATATACAGTTTAGCACAATTGTTATCAAAATCCCAGCAAGATTTTTTGTATAAATGAACAAGAGTATTCTAAAATGTACATGGAAAGGCAAAGAACTAAAATAGCTAAAAACAATTTCAAAAAGGAAGTATAAAGTGCAAGACATCAGTCTACCAGATTTCAAGATTCATATAGCCACTCTAATAAGGACTGTGTAGTAATGGCAGAGTAATCGACACATAAATCAATAGAACAGAAGAGAGAAACCAGGAATAGACCCATATGAATAAGGCCGATCAATTTTTGTATGAGAACAATTCAATGGAGTATGGATAGTTTTTTCAACAAATGGTGCTGGAGCAGTTGTACAGCATTCAGAGCCAAAAAAACCAAAAACCTTGACCTAAGACTCATGCTTGATAATTATGTAAAAATGAATTCAAAATGGAAAATGCAAAACTCTAAAGCTTTTAGAAAAAAATAAAATAAAATGTTTGGGATCTAAGACTAGGCAAACAGTTAGACTCAACACCCAAAGCGTAATCCATAAAAAGAAAATTGATAAATTGAACTTCAAACAAATTTATGTTTTCTTTTCCAAGGGAAAAAAAAATCTTCCCTGTTAGAAGAATGAAAAGATAAGTTACCAAATGGGAGAAAATATTTGCTAACCACATATTCAACAAAGGATTAGTATCTAAAACATATAAAGAACTCTCATAAGTCAGCAATAGAAGACAAATAATGCAATTTAAAAATGAACAAAATGAATGAAGAAGCATTTCGCCAAAGAGCATATATAGATCACAAATAAGCACATGAAAAGATGTTCAACACCATTAACCATCAGGGTAATGAAAATTAAAATCATAATGAAATATCACTACACACCTATCAGAATGGCTAAAATAAAGAGTAGTGACAACAACAAATGCTGGTGAGGCTGCAGAGGAACCGGACAACTCATACGTTGCTGGTGGGAGTGTAAAATGGTAGAGCCACTATGGTAAACAATTTGGCAGTTTCTTTAAAAAGGAAATATACATCTACCACATGCTCCAGCAATTGCACTCCTGGGCATTTATCCCAAAGAAATGAAGACACATTCATGCAAAAGTCTGTGCACAAATGTTTACAGTAGCTCTATTTGTATTCACCAAAACTAGAAACAGCCCAGAGGTCCATCAGTGGTGAACAGTTAAACAAACAATTGTACATCCACACTATGAAATACTATGTAGCAATAAAAAGGAATGAAGTATTGATACACGCAACAACTTGAATGAATCCCCAGAGAATTATGCTGAGTGAAAGAAGGCAATCACAGAGGTTCTATACTGTGTGATTCCACTTATATAGCATTCTTGAAATAGCAAAATACTTCAAGTAGAGAACAGATTCATGGTTTCTAGGGGTCAGGGATGGGGTGGAGGGTGAGGGAAACATAGAGGTGTTTACAACAGGGCAAGATAAGTGATCTTCATGGTGATGGACACATTTTGTATCTTGACTGTTTTTTTGTTTTGTTTTGTTTTTTTGACATGGAGTCTCACTGTGTCACCCAGGCTGGAGTGTGGTGGAGTGATCTTGGTTCACTGCAACCTCCACCTCTTGGGTTCAAGCAATTCTCCTGCCTCAGCCTCCCTAGTAGCTGGGACCACAGGTGTGCACCACCATGCTTAGCTAAGTTTTGTATTTTTTAGTGGAGATGGGGGTTTCACCATGTTGGCCAGGCTGGTCTCAAACTCCTGACCCAAGTGATTCCTCTGCCCATCTTGGCCTCCCAAAGTGCTGGGATTACAGGCATGACCTACCACCACTCCTGGCCTGTATCTTGACTGTATTGATAGCAATATCATAGTTGTTATACTGTAGTTCTGCAAGATGATACCATTGGAGAAAAAATAGGTAAAGGGTACATGGGATCTCTCTGTATTATTTCCTACAATTGCATGTGAATCTACAATTATCTGGAACTAAGAGGCTTAAGGGTATTTTTTTGTTTTTTGGGTTTTTTTCTTTTTAAGTCCAGGTCATAGATCTCATCAATCCTTTCAATTCATGTATGAGGAAACTCAGGTCTGGAGCGATAAAGAGGAGTTTGCTCAGGAGCCTGGCCAGGGCCACTGTGCCTCACCATAAGGCCTCATCTTGGTCCCTCTTTCCTTTCAGGACTCACACTACTGCTAGTTTACATTTGTTTATTCGGAAGGGCTTTATTCTAGCCCTACAGTGAGGGTTACAGAGAAATAGAATACATGACCCCTGCCCTCAGAGAGCTTAGAGTCTCCTTGGGGAGATGCAACATGCTGTGGCCAAGTCAGTAAGAGACATAATCAGCATGACAAGAGGAGAGAGGGCTCCGCAGAGGAGAAACTTAAGTGAAGCCTTGAAATGGCGTAGAATGTAGACAGGAAGCAATGGGGAGACAGAGCACCCTAGTAAAGCCTAAGCACTAGTGAGAGGCAGCAGGGGAAGCTGGCTGCAGTAAATGGAGTGTCAGTATAGGGGGAGCAATGAGAGATAGGATGGGAATGGAAGGTACAGGCCAGGTTGTCAGGGGCCCTGAATGCCAAGGCAAGGAGTTCAGCCTTGACCTTGCAAGGGCCTGAGAGCCCTTTTAGCACCACCACCAGCAGCAGCAGCCACCCCAGAGCATGTGCCAGGCTCCACATAGAAGCGGTTCACACCTCCATTCACAGTTTCATTCTTGAGCCAATTGCCCAGTCCCCACTTTTCTTTTGAAACTGTCTCTTTTGAACCTTCTTGACTACGCGGTTTGCTACCTATTTTCTTGTCAGATCTTCACCTTGATTCCCAGTTGTAGTACTCATGGGCCAGGGGGAAAGTGATTCACATGTAATCAGAAATAAAATCACTAGTGTACAATCCATCCTCGGCTTCTAAGAGGAAATGGTTCTTGCTTGCTGAGTCAGCTTCCAGACTCTGCTTTTAGAGGGTCTAGATAATGGGTGAGGCAAAGAGAAGTTGGTAAGAAGCCCAAAGAGGCTAAGTTGCTCTACAAATCTGATAGATCTAAATGTGGAGACAATAACGAGACAAGATGCCCCTGTGAACCAGGGCCCTAGAGACTGGCAACACCTTTCATTGCAATGGGGAAGCCAGAAGGGAGACCCGGGGTAGAATGAATAACCACAGTTAGGGGTCTCTGAGCTTGTGGTGCTGTTGGGCAGTCTGAGCAAAGATGTTCAGAGCTCAGGTGGACATGATGGGTGAGGGGGTGAAGAGGCAGTTTTGAGACTCTTCCCACCCAGGTGACCTCTGCAACAATGGAGGCAGAATAAGAAAGGTCGTGGCTGACCACAAAAACCTCTTTGCTCTCTGTGGAGGGAGAAAGAATTTTCATATCCTGGCCCCATTCCCTTCAGGCAACCCCACCTCCTCCCACAGCTCTTCTAGCCCCCAGGAGAGTCAGGCCTCCACTAAGGCTAAATAAAAGGATCCAAATCTCCAACAACTGCGCTTCACTCCAGAGCTGGGTGCTTTCCTACTCTCTCCTGCTGCTCTCTGTTTACATAGCACCTTAGCCTTGATTCTTCTGGTTCCTTTCCTCCTCCCTTGAACCTTTTCTTCCTCCTGTTTTTCACTCTTTCTTCTCTGCCATCTTTGTCTTCCCCCCACACCTCTTTTCTCTTCCCATTCGTTTTCTTGCCAATCTTTCTTTCTCTCTTTTCTTTCTTTCCCCATCTCTTCCTTTTCTCTTTTCCTCCTTGTCTTTCTGTCTCTTTATTCTCATCTTCTCTTCATCTTTCTGTCTCTGTTCCTGCCTCCTTCTCTTATGCTCTTTCCCAAGGCACACACAAACTCACATGAATTTTTAAGAGGCCGAGAACTCAGGGAGACTCACAGAAAGGGCTCCAGCCGACTAGCATCAGCAGGCCTCCTTGGTCACCATCAGTGGGTGATGTATTACGGAAATACATTAAGGGGCTGTCCCATTGACAGCAAGCTACCGTAATATGTCAAGGTACCAGCCCTGAGATGATGAACATCCCCATAGATCAGGACACCATCACTCTGATTACATTCCAGCGCTGCATGTCACAGTGCTGCGGGGGCGTGATGGACGGTGGGGATCCGTCACCACGCCGATGGCCCATTCCCAGCACAGCACTCATATTGAGGCTATGATTTAGGGGCAGAGCCCGTACTCCTTCCAAGATGCAAGCACAGCAAAAGTGGACTCTTTCCTTTCTACGAAAGGCAGAAATTTAAGGAGAGAAACACTTGTAGAGTATAACTTCAAGGTCAATGGCTTGGAAATCAGAAAGACCTAGGATCAAATCCCAACTCCTCTACTAAAAAGCTGTGTGACCTTGGGGCAAATTTTCCTCCCCTCGTGAGGCCATTGTTTTATATGTAGATGAGGATAATACTACCCTCCTAGGATTAAAGTGAGCTCCAAATAATATAATGCATGTAAAACATGTAGCACAGGATGAGGCTCAGGCTCCTGGGACCATGACTCTTGATTTGTTCAGCATGCACACAGTGAGAGATGCAAACCCCAGCCCCCACCAGGCTGTCCAAGGAAGACAAAGATGATACAGGAGGTCTCTCTCCTCCTGCATCACCTTTACCTTCACCTCTCTCCTTCCCTCCTTCATGACTCCAAGGCCAGTGGAGGAGGTCCTGACGACACTATCTCAAGTCAGTCACACAGCCTGTCTTGCAGGCAGCCTGTCCATCAGTCCATCTTTCCATTCATTCTTCATTCAGTCAATGAGTGCTGAGCATTCACCAGAAGCCAGACCCGGCTCTAGGCACTGGCGACACAGAAGTGGACAAAACAGATGAAGACCCCTGCTGTCACATGTGAGCATCATTACTCCATCCTTCCACTGGTCAATCCATCTGTCCATGGGCAGTAGCCCAGCCTGAGAACCCTGCGATCCCATCCCTGACCCAGACAAACTATGAGATGGCTGTGACTTTTAACTGTGAGCTTAAAAGAGAATCACATCCTGTTAGCTCTTGAAGGGAACATAGCCATTTTCTCATCTGATCCCAAGGAACTGGAGCCCATGGGCAGATGGTGAGTTGCCTAAAGTCACGCAAGAAGCATGAGGTAGAGTCAAGGCTGGAACTCAACATGGTCCCAGAACTTTAAAGCTTAACTTTAGATCCTAATGAACACCCAGTACAACACTTTCTTTTACAGGTCAAGGAGTCACACAGTTCCTGCCCTTAGGAAAATCCAACTTCCTTGAATAGGCAAGACACAGATGCATGAAAGATTAGACCTACATCCTGTTCATGTAAGTGGTCTCATTTCATTCTCACATAGCCTTGAGAGTCAATCATTATGATCCCATTTCACAGGAGAGGGGACTGAGGGTATGAAGGTAAATAACAGATCATATTAACTCTGGCTCTCCTCACTACCTACAGAAGAGCAGAAAATTGAGATTCAGCACACATACATATGCACACACACACACACACACACAGAGGGCGGAAGATTTTGATTATGTTTTTTTAAAGTTTAACAATCCACTGCAAGCACATTCCCATGGTATTAAATATTATTTGAATATATGCTTTAAAAATGTTTTCTACAACATAAATATGCTCTATTTTATCAATCCTCATTTGTTACATATTTAATTATTATTTCCAATATTTAGGTCTGATAAATAATGCTGTCATGAACATCCTGATCTCATTGCCCCTGTTTTCTTACTATGGGTTCCTAGAAGTAGGACCATGGAGTCCAAAAATATGAAAACTGTTTAAATTCTTCCAGACAGGTTGTGCCAATTTATGTTTCAATATCATCACCCAGTTGCTAACACGTATCATCATCATCATTATTATCACCAATCTTAACAATTGGACAAGTGAAAATGGGATTTTATTATTGTTCTATTTTGCATTTCTTTGGCTAATGGTAAAATTAAACATTTTCTCATATGTTAGCCATCTGTATGTCTTATTTTGTGAATGTTCTCTGCCAGTTTTTTTTTTTTGCTGGGATGTTAGTCTTTTTTTTCTTTAGACTTTGTTAGAACTCTTTGTATCTTAAGGCTATTAGCCTTTCACCATACCTGTTGCAAACATTTTTCCCAATTTGTCATTTACCTTTTTATTTTTGTAGTTTCTTTTTAAAAAATATACATTTAGAGCTCTGTGTAGGTAATTCTACTGACAATTTCCTTTGTGATTTCTCCAGTTGCTCTTAAGTTAGATAGGTATTACCCACTTTAAGATCATTTAAATATTCACTTAAATTTTCATATTTTGCTATGTGGTTTTTTAATACTTAATGCTATAATTTGCTTGGAATTTGCTTGAGAAAAAGGTTAAGATCTAAAAAGATTGGCTTCCAAGTAGTCAATTTTCTCAACAGCATTTGTTAATCCAACACTTTCCCATGGATTTGCAATGCTTCTTTTTATTTCATTTTGCTCTCGTATCCATATTAAGAGGTCAGTTATGTGCCACTGATGCTGACTTGTTCTTGAGCCAGTACCTTGCTGGACAGTTGCTGTAGCTTTAAAATATATTCTAATCCATGTTAAAGGAAATCCTGTCTTTTGTGTTCTTTCAAAAATGTCTGAGCTATTTTTAACTTGTCATTCTTCCAGATTAATTGTAAAGTTGTTCTGATGAATTATGAAAAGTTTCCATTGAGGTTTTGCTAGACTTACGTATTAATTCAGGAAAAACTACCATCTTTTGTTGTTCCTTTTCCCCAACCAAGAACCTGTCATATTTCTCCACTTATACAGGTCTTCTCTTACACAAAACTCATAAAGTTTTGTCACTTTCAGTATGAAAGCTTTACACATTTCTCACTGAGAATCGTTCATGGGTAGATTATGTTTTTGTTTGCTTTTCTCTTCACACTAGTTATTGTGGGTCCATAAGAAAGTGATTGATTTTTGTGTATTTATCTTGTGTATCAGAGAGGAGAATATATTCACTAGCAATGTTCCAAGTGATAATTCACAAGAAAATTGGTCAAAGAGAGGCTGGGTGCAATGGCTCACACATGTAATTCCAGCACTTTGGGAAGCTGAGGCTGGTGGATCACCTGAGGTCAGGAGTTTGAGACCAGCCTGGCCAACATGCTGAAACTCCATATCTACAAAAAAACAAAAATTAGCCAGGTGTGGTGGAGGGCACCTGTAATCCCAGCTACTTGGGAGGCTGAGGCAGCAGAATCGCTTGAACCTGGGAGGTGGAGGTTGCAGTGAGCCAAAATCGTTTCACTGCACTCCAGCCTGGGTGACAAGAGTGAAAATCTGTCTCCAAAACAAAACAAAAAACAAAAAATTGGTCAAAGAGAGACAGAAAGAGAAAGAAAAGCTATGGTCCCCAAGGGTTCAGTCCTTTCCTCAGTGTGGGTGGGGAGACAACCAAAAGGTCACAAGGGTGTCTGATGGGATTCAGGGCAGTGGGGTCCACCAGTGAAGGAGAAAATATAGGTGGGAGGGGAGATGGGGGCAATGGAAGAACCACCTGAACAGAGAAGTGACCGCATATTAGCCTCTGCCCTGAGTGTGTAGTTTTGGAGAGAGAAAAGAACATCTAGAGAGAATTTCTGGAAATCTTTCTATGTCGTGGGATATGTAAAACCTCCGGACATGACAAGCCTTTTTAAGAAAGCCTGCCCTAAAAGTTCACATGAACCTTCCAGGTTTCTGGAGTCCAACTTAGGTTTCCTTTTAGTACAACTCTGTGCTGAGACTAAACCATATGGGACCCTGAGATTTTTAGGGTTACCATTTATTTGGTCACAATACCAAGCTAAGGGTTTTTCTACTGATTCATCTTGTTTTCTGCATATGTGATTATATAACCTAAAACCAATAATAGTTCTCTCTTATTTTTAGTAGTTAAGGTCCTTTTTTCCCCTTACTTGATG
The DNA here is from genome assembly GCF_003255815.1 of Theropithecus gelada. Classification (NCBI taxonomy): domain Eukaryota; kingdom Metazoa; phylum Chordata; class Mammalia; order Primates; family Cercopithecidae; genus Theropithecus; species Theropithecus gelada. The sequence goes on along the minus strand of NC_037674.1, from coordinate 45,288,997 downwards.
AAATTTTGCATTGACTAGAATTTTCAGGAAAATGTTTAAAAAGAGATTGTTGGTAGAAGATATCTTTGTCTTATTCCTATTTTAAAATAGGTTTTCTTTATCAGGTTAGACAAATACCTTCTATCTCAAGTTTTTTGAGAGAGGTGTGTGTGTGTGTGTGTGTGTGTGACGTTGTTTTCTTAAGAATGGTCATGTCAGTGGGAAGACAGAGAGAGGCATTTCTATGACAACTGCTGCCATCACCACCTATGACACTGCTTGTTAGGGAGAGAGCCTGTGAGAGGTTCTGATCCATGTGGAGATGGTGCACATGGCAATGCACAGCCACCGGAGGCCGAGGAGAAAGGAGACCCCGGGCGGCCGCTCCTTTTCCTCTCTACAGATGCGGAAACAGCCATCTGGAAAGGCAGTTTATTGTGTAATTAACCCTGTAAAGTTGGTCCTCCAGGGCATTCGGGTTCTGAGGAATCCAGGTATTTATCCCAAGTATTTTTGGCAGAAAAAATTAGCCAAAGCTCTAGAGAGAATTGAGACACTGCCATTGGCCTTTCTTATTCTTTATATTCCTCTGTTTTCTCTTCTTCTAGTCCCCTTTTCTCTCTTCCCTCTCTTCCTTTTCCTCTTTCCTCTTTCTTTTTCTTCCCCTCTTCTCTCCCCTCCAGCCTCCCTTTAACTCCATCTCTTCTCTAACCATTAGCTTTTCTTTCTTCTTTTTTAACTTTTATCTTTCTTTACCATTCCTTACCATTCTCTACCACCTTTGTCCTCCTTTCTCTCCCCTCTCTCCTTCTCTTCTACCTTTTCCTTCCTTCTCTTTTTCCACTCACAGTTCATTGTTGCTCCCTCTCACTTCCCTATAAGGAAAATCAATTAAAAAGGAGGGAAAGAAAAAAATTATTTGCTTGTGCTTCACCCACACAACGAGCAAAGTCCATGTTTCTTGTTAAAGTTAGAGGGAAATTTGCTGAGAGTGGCTGCCCCCTCACACATCAGATGCAACTGACACAAAGCCAGATAGTCATAGGCAAAAGGACCAGAGGCAGGTGCTTCCACAGCCTCCTGCACATAAACCTTGCCCTCCCAAGCCCACAACCCTCCTCTTTGCCCTGCTCCCATGCTTACCTCCCCCCAACACACACACACGTACACACACATGCATGCACACACAGGCATGCACACACGTACATGCACACACATGCACATGCATATATGCACACACATGCACGCACACACATGCACACACACGTGCATGCATGCACACACAGACCTAGCCTGGCTGCCTATCCAGAGCTGCTGAACATGCACGGGCCTTCACTCCTGCCCCTCCTGCCATACTAGGCCTCTGCTCCTCTCCTCTTTATGTTCACAAATCCCCCACAACCTCCCAAGCTGAGTTCAACTCACACCTCTTCTAGGAACCCTTCCTTGGCCACCTCATCTATCAGTACCCTCCTTTCTCTAAGCTCCTAAAGAGCAATGGGATTCCAGCACTGTGGGGCACCTAAAATTCACCTAGCCCAGCATTTTCCCAACCAGAACATATCTGGGACTTTGGAAAGCCATATAATAAGCAGTATCTATTAACATTTAATAGTAAGAACAAATAAAACTGGATCCTCTGTGACTGAGAAACCATGTAGGACACCCCTTTCCATTGCCCCTCAACGAGAGTGTGACAAGTTTCTCAAAGTCAGGAATCTTGACTCAGCATTCTTTGTGTTCCTTGATGCCCACCATCAGCTGAGCACATAGTAAGCATTCAACAAGGGCTTGAATGAATGAATAAATGAGAGTGTATAAACAAGTGATTCAGAGAGTGAGTGAATATGTGAATGACCGCAGGAACAAATCCTTAAGCTGTCGTTTTAATAATTCAGACTGGGTAAGAAATGCCAAGGAAACATTTTTAGTAATGCTTCCCTTCTTAATGATGGAGAAATAAAAAATGAAGCCAAGGACACAGGCTGAGTTGGGTGGTGCCACAGTGGAGAGCAAAGAGCGCTGGCCTTAGAGCCCAAAGACCTGGTTCCATCCCACATGTGCATCTCACATGGCATCACAGTGTCCCCTGCTGTGCCTCCCTCTCAGATTTGTGTGAGGCCAAATGAGATCGTGGTTAAGAGAGCATTGGGCATACTCTGAACACATAGCACATACACATTGTTGTATTTAATTTTTGAATGAGGTCAAAGGAAGTCAATAGCGGGCCAGGCTTGCATCTGCACGTATGTAGGGACCAGGGCCGTCTTGGCTGGCACAGCAGCCCTCTCTTAACACTGGGGCCACCGCGCAAGCCTTGGCTGCTTCGAATCTCAGACGCTCAGGACAAAGAGACACGTAAGAGCCCCAGAGTGCATAAGCTGATGAGGAAGCGGACCCTCAGACGGGATGGAGGCGGGACAGGCTGTTTACCCTCAGGGTACCACCCACAGTGGAAATGCCCGGTGCCCACCTGGGCCCAGCCCTCTGCTCTCTCCCACACCCTCTTTGGACGCGTGGAACTTTCAGCACCTGCATTTTGCTGAAGCATACACTTACACACTCTTCTGAAAGAGCAATGGGCAGAGGAAATGGAAAATCTGGGGCCTGATTCACACTTACCAATACTCAGAAAGTCCCCAAAACAGCCTCCACAATGGGGACCCGCCCGCCTGCCCAGCTGTCCCCAGTGCCTCGTGATGGATGTTCCCACTTGCTCTTAAGTGGCGCCACGTGGAAGGTGCAGCCGTGTGGAACCCTGCAGGGACAGCCTGCTTTGCCTCAGCCATGAAGCTCCTAGGTCAGTAGAGCTGTGGACCCCAAATGTCAGCTAGACCAGAGGTTTTTAAGTACTTTGTAAGCAATAGAAATCTTAGTTTGATTAGAAGCCCTTATGAACCCCAGTCATTAGAACAGATGTAAGGAGAGCTGCCGCTGATTATAGTAGGGGCTGAATCCCTACTCCACCAGTCCCGCACATAAGCTTGGATCATGTGCATCACGCCTTGAAGGCTCCCGAAACAGTTCTACAAATTGCTAGGACAGTGTCAAAAACAGGCCTCTTTTTAACAGTGGGTAAACTGAGCCCCAAAGAGAAGACAATTCATGGCCAAGATCAAGCTGCATGTTGATGGTAAAAGTAGAGCTGGAATCCTGGCTGGCCCTTGCCCCAAGACCTGTGCAGAGGTAGGACTATGCTTATGAGAATTAACTTCTGAGTCAGGGTGAGGTGATGAAGAAATGCCAACAGGTGTTATTGGATAGCCTAAGTGGACAATATGGTCTTGCCCCAAAGCCTTGCTACATTTGTAAGAGGGTCTTGGTAGCCTGAGTTACTCCTGGAATCAATTAATCAAGAGCCCTAGCATGAGAGCCAGAGACCCATGTTCTAGCTTTCACCCTGCCTCCCACCTGCCGGAGACTGGGCCAGTGACTGTTTCACTGGAGTTTGACTCATGATCTCCGGGATCCCTTCCAACTTCAACACTCCACATCCAGGTAATGAGGTGAAGCGTTCTCACCTACGGATAGTACAAGGATTCCTCTAGGGAGGAAATGGTCTCTATCTGGACAGAGATCTTCAAGAGGAGATGGGGAGGTGTGGAGGCATGTGATGCGTGCTGTAGCCAAGGCCGTGGGGCAAAGGCCAACCTCCTCTGTAGGAAACAAGGAAAGAAATGGGGAAATGGGAGAGAGAATCAGAGAAGGCAGGGACTGGGGAGTAGCAAGATGGTGCAAAGCTGTAGCTGCCTGGAGCAAAAGGCCATAGAGAAGAACCCAGCAGTGGAGTGGCCAGAAGGGCATTTTAAGAATGGGAACACCTCATGTTCAACTTGAAGTTGTTTGCATTGCAGTGATGTAAATCCTTCCTTCATCCCCACCCCCGCCCCACCCCGTATCTTCAAATAAATCTGCCTCACCCACGAATGCTTTGCGCCAGCAGATTGTTATGTGGAAAATGAGAAGCGGCTGAGCTTCCCATCTGGGTCCGTGAGGTGTGGGATGAAGATAGTAAGTGTGAAAGCAAGAGTCTGAGGCAGCCAGAGCCAATTGAATGTGTAGCTTCTGGAGAGGCTCAGAAATCTTGGGGTCCTTGGATCTCCATGGAGGAGGAATTTGGGGATCTGAGCCAATCTTACCTGGATCTCAAGGGACAGGGAAGACCCCTTGTGACTTATAACATGAAATATTTATGTTGTCCAACCATGAACTGTGGTATGTGAAAACTCAGAGAAACAGGAGGCAGTGGTCGTGAAATTTTAGTGCATCTAAGCAGGACCTTGGAAGCTTGTTAAAGGTGAGAGTTCGCAGGTCCCATGCCATAGATTCTGATGCAATGGGACTTGGACAAACACTGGGATGAGGTGGTGACATGCACCCAGCCTTTGAAGAGCCTGAAATGCCGCTGGCTGCTTTAGTAACAGGATTCACCTGCAGGCCTCTGGCCACTGCCCATTCCTGTTGGTCAAGAGCACACAGTCCCAGCACAGAGCAACCAATTCTTGCTGTGAGCCGCCATCTTTGCCTTAGGATCTGAGTTTCTGACAACCATGGTCATTGGCTCAGCAGTCCTTTTCTGCCAATGCTAGCCCTTAGGGAACACTGCACCTTCTGGGTGGAAAATATCTCTGACTTGAGCTCTAAAGCCTGTGGTATGTGCCTGAGAGCGCGTTCCCTGCCCCACATCCCAGCACATCTCCAGGACCTGACTTCTTTCCTCCCTGGACCCATGATTTTACCCATTTGTCCCCACCCCAGGTGGCCCCCTGTACATGACCTGGGCCAGCGTGCCGTATATCCCCTCATGTAGCACTTCCCTTGGACTTAGTTTAGATGGGAGAAAATAAGGCAAATAGTGTTAGAAGACAGAGAGAAAGATTTCCCCAAGATAGCCATCACAGCAGGGGATGCTGAGTCGGATGATGACAAAGAGTCAAGAGGCACCACTGGGAGGTCAGCCCAGTGAGTAGAAGAGAGTGCCATGGGCTGGGGGATTTCTGAGAAGGGCTCAGAAACCTGGAGGGGGTGGGGGGAGAAATCAGAGTTTCATTCATTCATTTATTCATTCATGCTACAGACATGTGCTGAACACTTCTACATAGGGATACGTGCATAAATGAGCCCAACCCTTTTTCTTAAGAAGTGCACCCCTAGGAGGGGGTGGAATTGGTCCTTGAAAGGTGACAAGATTCTGAGCAGTAGAAAGGAGGTAGAAAGGCATTTTAGGTAGACGGAACAACGTGAGCTAAAGTGCAGAGGCCAAAGGCAGGCTCAAGAGCCGAGGAGTTGACCAACCTGAGTAAAACAGAAATATATGGAAATACATGGTCATTTGACAGACCTTTCCTGTGCTCTGCGCTGGACCTGGGCTAGGTGCTGGGGATATGAAGGTGAATACGGAAATATCTGCCCTCAATCACTGAAGCCTTTATTGTCATTCCAGGAGGAGGTGTGCAAGAGCCACGAGCAGGCAACTCCCCTCACAAAGCATTGCAGACAGTAAGTGTGGGTACAGAGGTGACCCAGCCAGCCTCATTTCCAAGCAGAGGGACAGGAGGCAAGGTCTGAGCTATTAGTAAGACAGCTGGCGGGGTTGGCTCCAGCTGCCTGACATGAGATGAAATTTAGTTTGGGGAGATAACCTTTGGGTGCCGTAATTAAGTCCCTGGGCTCTGCCTGGGAGGCCACAGCCTTAATGAAAACAGCCTGAGAAAAACAGATAGCACGGTTGGTGCTCTTGAAGACATTCTAGTGTAAATGTGCAAACCGACAGCACCTACAAACACACAGGGTGGGGTGCAATCCCAAAACATGCCTCTTTCCCTTGCAAAATGACCCTGGTCAGACCAGGCTGTGGGGAAACCTCACCACTGATTTGTGCACTGAAGGCGTCCTGGGTCAGGGCTGGGGAATGGTGGAGGGTTTTATTACTTTTTGTTTTTGTTGCTTTTTCTTTTTCATGTTTTTTTGTTGTTATTGTTCTTGATAAGGTCTGAAAAGTCAAGGCAGCTCTTGGTGGTGATGTTTGGAGCTGCAAAGGTGCCCGGGGTCACTGAAGAACAACTCGTGGTTGGGTGAGGAGCCCTGGAGGAAAGTGCCCCGGCCTGGGAGTCAGAGGATGTCTGTCCCAGCTCTGCTGAAAGCTCTGTGACCTTGGGTAAATGAATTTCTTCCTCTCTCTGGGCCTGCTTTTCAGTCAGCCTCTGGCCCCTCCACACTGGGCCAGAGCCCATAACTCTAAGAATAAGCAATTATTACATTAACAACATAGAGGTCAAGGGAGACGGGCAAGAGCCGAGGCTTTAGATGAAGCAGGAGCTTTCAGAAGCAGATTCTGGCCTTTGGCCAACATAACTGGAGGTTGTTGGAAAATGGGGTGCTGACAAAAGAAAATTCTAGGCCAGGAATGGTGACTCACTCCTGTAATCTCGGCACTGTAGGAGGTTGAGGCAGAAGGATTGGTTGAAGTCAGGAGTTTGAAACCAGCCTGGGCAACACATTGAGAGCCAGTCTCTATCGAAAAAAAACAGAAGAAAGGAAGAAAGAAGAGAGAGATAGAGGGAGAGAGAGAGAGGAAGGAAGGAAAGAAAAGAAAGAGAAAGAAAGAAAGAAAGAAAGAAAGAAAGAAAGAAAGAAAGAAAGAAAGAAAGAAAGAAAGAAAGAAAGGAAGGAAGGAAG